>NW_005355666.1:1181336-1205646 GCF_000412655.1 Myotis brandtii | reverse complement strand
TTAATACTTTAAGAAATAAAAATTATAAAAAAAAAACGAGAAAAAAAGACAGCAAACTCATAATGTTCTTGCTCTTATGAAACTGAAAAAGTCCTTTCATAGCCTTTTGGGGACTAAGACTCAAGTAGCTGAGAGCAAGTGCTGTTATCACGTTCACCTGGCCAGGCCCGCACTCTTAAGAAGAATACCTCATTTAACCCCCGGGCAATAGGGGCACTGTGCTGGCACTTTCTAGATTTAAAGATGACATCCATTCTATGTTCTACTGACCAATGAAGAATAAGATAATACCACCAAATGTGACAGGCTGAACTTCTTACAGATTTGCCTTTGGATGCTCGCCATATTTACTACTAGTACAAATCAGGCTGAGGAACACCTACCATAAATCAGATATCTAACACTATCAAATTACGCACCCATTACAGATGACCTTCAGAGTTGCTCAAGGTACAGTCACAATCATGCATTAAAAAAAGCCGCCTTTCACTGTAATGTGTGAATGTATGAAATTAAATGAGCTTGCAATGTAATCAGTGTGGTTGGCTGCTTTAATATATTCCATTTCAATTTCAAATCACCACAATCCAAGAGTGACGAATCTAATTTGATCAGTTGTTCACAAAAACACAGAAAAGCAAATGTGGATCTAGCAACACAGCCAGATTTTTAAAGGAATTAATATGTTCTACTATCACCAGAAGTCCTTAATGTATTTTTTAAAAATTAAAAACAAACCTAAACACAATTCTTTCCTCACTAAAAAATTCAATCTTCACACTCAGATGTTTAAAAGATATAATATTTAAGTAAAAAAAAAGGTATTTTTAAAAAAAAGCCAATGACATATTTCAAAGGAAACAAAAGAAAATTGAATACTTGGAACCAATGCAGAAGGTTCTCCAATACTGATTATTACTATCCAGCAAGAATTTGTACATGAACATAACTTTTTAATTTAATCCTCACCGAGGATATGCTTATTGATTTTAGAGAGAGGGGAGGAAAGGAAGAAAGGAGAGAGAGCGAGAGCGAGAGAGAGAGAGAGAGAGAGAGAGAGTAACCTAGATGTGAGAGAGAACGTTGATTGGTTGCCTCCCATATGCGCCACAACTGGGGATGTAACTGGCAACCTAGGTATGTGCCCTGACTGGGAATCAAACCCACAACCTTTTTGGTGAACAGGATGATGCTCCAAGCAACTAAGCCACTCAGCCAGAGCCAAACATAATTCTTGATCTCCATCCTTACCATAAGTATGGGGCCACACAATTTACGAATGAGGTTGGTGATCTCGGTCACCTTTTAAAGTCGAGGTGCTCTTTAGAATCTCCCTAATACACATTTTTCAAGGCTTTAGCATTTCCTCTAGGCCTGGGTGCATCAGTTTTAGAGGAAAAACGTGGGGTGTTTCTAGGAGTTGGACACTTGGTAGAGGGGGGCCTTCTAAAAGGCTCCCACAGTGGAAATATACACAATCTAGTGTCACTCACCGAACAGTAGCCAGAGTTTTATGTCATAAGTCAGATCATGCCACTCCTCTACTAAAAAGCCTGGAAGAGCTTCCCACTGTCTTGAGGATAATATCCACACCCCTCTCTGAATTTTTCCTTTGGGATCTAGCCCCTGCCCCTCTCTCCAGCATCATCTCATACTACTCCCCTTCACTGGCACCCTTATAGTTGCAAGATGCTTCATCCTCAGGCTCCTTCCCACTGCCCTTGGTTTAGAACAGTGGTTCTCAACCTTCTGGACCTTTAAATACAGTTCCTCATGTTGTGACCCCAACCATAAAATTATTTTCATTGCTACTTCATAACTGTAATGTTGCTACTGTTATGAATCATAATGTAAATATCTGATATGCAGGATGGTCTTAGGCGACCCCTGTGAAAGGGTCATTCGACCGCCAAAGGGGTCGCGACCCACAGGTTGAGAACTGCTGGTCTAGAATATCCTGCCTGGCCCTAGTTGGTTTAGCTCAGTGGATAGAGTGTCAACCTGCAGACCGAAAGGTTCCGGGTTCAATTCCGGTCAAGGGCACGTACCTCGGTTGCAGACTCCTCCCTGGCCTGGGCCCTGGTCAGGGCACGTGCAGGAGGCAACTAATTGATGTGTCTCACATCGATGTTTCTCTCTGTCTTTCCCTCTCTCTTAAAAAAAAATCAGTGAAAAAATATCCTTGGGTTAAGATAAAAATAAATAAATAAATTAATTAATTAATTAAAAAAAAAAATAGAACATCCTGCCTGCAGACTTTCCCATGGCTGGTTTCTCCTTGTCATTCAGGTTTTAGCTCTAACGCCACCTTCTTACTAAGAACTTCCTGCCCACTTCCATCAACCCTCCATTTCATTATCTCTTTAGGATGGTTAGCTAGTTATTGTCGGAAACATCTTGCTTGTTCCTCTTCTCCTGTAGAACATGCCATGAAGACAGACAACTTGGCTAGGCCTGGTGCATGGTAGGCTATCAGTAAATATTTGTTAAATAAAAAACAAACTCATAAAATACAGGACAATAATATAGATTATGAGAGGCACTGTAGATGCTTAAGGATTTCTTCTTTTAATAGCTAGGAAGAGTGCCATTTCCTCTAGGCCCTGGGAGAGGAAGGGCAGGGTGGGGTGTGGGGTTAAAGTCTTTAGAGCCTTTGGCCCCAGGTTTCAATTATGGGTCTGTACTAGATTTAGATCACTAGCTTATAAAATAAATTAAGCTAACCTCAGTTTCATATCTGTAAAAGAAAAAAATCATAACTATTTAGCAAATTATTGCAAAGAGTAGCATTATCACATGTAAAGAGCTGAACAGTTCAATAAAGATTTAAATTTTGCCCTAACCGGTTTGGCTCAGTGGATAGAGCGTTGGCCTGCGGACTGAAGGGTCCCAGGTTCGATTCCAGTCAAGGGCATGTACCTTGGTTGCGGGCACATCACCAGTAGCGGGTGTGCGGGAGGCAGCTGATCGATGTTTCTCTCTCATTGATATTTCTAACTCTCTATTTCCTCTCCCTTCTTCTCTGTAGAAAATCAATAAAATATATTTAAAAAAAAAAGATTTAAATTTTTTATTTATTTACCTGATGTTACCAACTACTACTGATAAATTCTCTTTAAATAAAAATGGAAAATTAACAAAAATATGGATGAATTTGATTAACAGGCATTATATACCTGTGGAAATTAGGAAATTACAAACATAAATGGACAGAGATACAAATGGTACAATTTCTACAGTTTCAAACCAAGTGATGGTTGATGTCTCTATTAAAATGTAATATATCCCATTTCTTTTTCAAGACAGCTACCCGAAGACAATAAAATATAAAGCTGTAGGGGCCCGGCCGGCATGGCACAGTGGTTGAGCAAAGACCCATGAACCAGGAGGTCACATTTCGATTCCCAGTCAGGGCACATGCCTGGGTTGTGGGCTCCATCCCGAGTGTGAGGTATGCAGGCTGATCAATGATTCTCTCTCATCACTGATGTTTCTATCTCTCTCTCCCTCTCCCTTCCTCTCTGAAATCAATATAAATATATTAAAAAAATAAAAAGCTGTAGGGATCTACTTATTAATTTACATTCAGCTGAATAAAAAGGTGAATATAACAAAGGATACTTATTAATTTTATTCTTCAGAGATGCTTCAGCCAAATCATGTCATAACAAAGACATCACATAGCAGAGCCTCTATCAGCACTGAACAAAAAGCATTTTTCCTTTTGCTTTTTTCATTTGAGAAGGAACTGGTGGCTTACTTATTGGGCAGTAAATGTATTCAATGACACTAACCTTTCAGGATAATGCAAATCTCAAAATAGGTCAAACACTTGAAGTGATAAGTACTGATTGCATCATGGAGGTACTATGCAACCAGCCTTCTTTGTGCCAGTAATTCTGAAGCTAAATAGATTTGGGGAATTAGCTGAGAAAGGAAGAACACTAGAGAAAATGTTATTAACTGAGAAGTACAAAAGACTAGTAGCATGGAGAAGGTTGTTGGAATAGAAGTACTAATTGAGAAAAATAATGGAAAGCAACAAAAGTAGAGAAAGCAATTTATATAAACAGGACTCGTTGGAACCTATAATATTAGGCTGAATATGTGAAGTTGCTATATTTTGTAGGTCAAAAATGGTCAAATGTCAGCAATTTTATATGGTTCAAACTAATACATTTACCAAAGCACTTAGGACTCCTTGTTACTGCATAATAAATTATATTCACTAACGCATGTATGGGTTTTGTATACAAGTGCAAACTCTGAATGGCTTATATTTGGAAACTTTTCACAGCAGTGTCTGCAGTGGTAACTGTTAGGTGCCAGACTCCACTGTGGGCAAGAAATGCTTCCGTCTTTATAGATTCAACTTCCAAATGTCTTTTAAGAGCTGTTAAAGTTTCAGAAGGCATGCTGTGTCCAGAGTAAGACCGGCACTAAAATTTTAAGGCAGGAGTTTTAAAGTGTTGAAATATTTCAAAGTCTGAATAAAGGTAAGATTTAAGAGGGCATCGTGAAAAATAAAAGACACAAGCCTATTCCATAATAACCAATATTTTAAGATGCTCAAGAGCACCTTTATGGAGACACAGGAATGCATTTTTTAAATAACAGAAAGTGAAGACATTAAGGCACATAAATAAACCTGTCATTGCAGTGACAATGTACTGGTGAAGTGGGGCGGGAAGATGAGAAGGGGAAAATTTCAGGTAAACACTCCAGTATTTAAAAACAAATGGTGCGTTTGGATAGCTAATGTGATAATTTGAATTACAGCATGTGGTATTCTAAAAAAGGAGTGCTGCAGAGTTGCCTGTGTGCTAGAAGGTGATTGGTTAAGCTTGTTCTGGTACTATTTATAATAAAATAGCCTCATCTGCATTTATGGGGGCAGCAGGGTGTTTAAAGAAAGTGAATAGAGAGATCAAATTGTTACTGAGCAAGAGCTTAAACCTGCTCCTAACCACCAGTAAGTATTTTTGTTAATTAATCATAATCAACATAAGGAAGTGTGGAAAGGGACAGCCAGAGTGAAGGGTTTAATTAACACACTAGGCAAAGCAGGAGTTGACATTTGCATCTCAATGCTGGTTATAGGCTGACCAAATGGAGATGAATCCCACTGACTAACTTTCTTCCATCAATTCTAAGATGAATGTCCTCTCCCAAGTTTTAACATCTGTGAAATCAGGATGTGTCTTAAATAAATGCCATTTTCGATTTAATGATATATGCTAATTGAAGGGGAAATTAGCTAAATCTCCACCTTTCTAAAAGCCACTCTGGTCCAATTCAAACCAGCTAACCATCAGAGTATGTTAAGTTTCATGATTCTGTAACAGTCACTAGTAGCCTAGACCAGTGGTCAGCAAACTGTGGCTCCCTAGGCACATGCGGCTCTTTGGCCCCTTGAGTGTGGCTCTTCCACAAAATACCACGTGTGGGCGCGCACGTACAGTGCGCTTGAAACTTCGTGGCCCATGCGCAGAAGTCGGTATTTTGTGGAAGAGCCACACTCAAGGGGCCAAAGAGCCGCATGTGGCTCGTGAGCTGCAGTTTGCCGACCACAGGCCTAGACCATATAAAGGACCAGGGAGGGAGACTGTCCTGGTCATCTACATGTTTTGATGTCTAAACACACAGAGAATGATGCTTTGTCTGGACTGGGAACCTTGGGAGGTTCTGTATATGAGAACCTTACCAAAGGGACCTCTGACATCGTTCTAGAGCAGTGGTTCTCAACCTTCCTAATGCCACAACCCTTTAATACAGTTCCTCATGTTGTGGTGACCCCCAATTTCATTGTTACAAATTGAACATAATTAAAGCATAGTGATTAATCACAAAAACAATATGTAATTATATATGTGTTTTCCGATGGTCTTAGGCGACCCCTGTGAAAGGGTCGTTCGACCCCCAAAGGGGTCGCAACCCACAGGTTGAGAACCGCTGTTCTAGAGAATGCTACTGAATATGATGAACGTTTTTATGGAAGAAAATCTATGCAGATACAGAAACTATTCAACATATCTTGAATTCTTGGTGAAATGAATGCGTGCCATTAGAACTAAAGAAAACCTTACAAAAACCTTTCAATGAATTTTATAAAAAAAAAAAAAGATTGTTAAGTAGAGAGACCATGTGATGAAAAAAGAGCTTGAGTTCTGCACTACCCAATAAAGAAGTCACTAATCACATATGACTATTTCAATTTAAATTAATCAAAATAAAAAAATCAGTTACTTGACCAAGCTAGCCACATTCTAGTGTTCAACAGCTATATGTGGCTAGAGGCCACACTGAACAGCACAGATATAGAACATTTCTGTCACTGCGAAAAAGTCTACTGTACAATGCTACTCCAGACTGACATCTAAAGCTGAGTTATACCTCCCCTGCAATGCTTAGATCTTGTGAATTTGAACAAATTAACCAGCCTTACAAATACTGTTTTCTCCATGGTGAAACAAATATGTAATTGTTATCCTACTCTCTGGGATGTTGTGAGGATCAGAGTGCCATAGAAAAGTCAGATACTAGTAAGTTTTACATTTTTATATGATTTGTAACTTGACTACGGCAACTCTCATCTTGTGGCATTTTTATTTTTATTTATTTTTAATCAAATCTTTATTTTGCTCATTGCTAGATATGAAAATACAACGGATTTTTTTATTATTGATCTTATATTCTGCACTCTAGCTAAACTTTTTTTAATTCTAGTACCTCCTTATGGATTCCTTCATATTTTCTACAGATAGGATCATGCCATCTGCAAATAAAAAGTTTTATCTCTCCCTTTCCAACCCGGTTTCTTTTCTTTCATAGGTATTTTATATATTAAAAAGCAAATACCTACATATGTTTTATACCCTTTTTCACAAAAATGGCAGCATCCTTTACATTGTGTAGAGTTTATAATCTATCTTGAGAATCAGTCTGTTTCAGTACCTAAAGTGTTGCTGCTGCTTTTTCTTTTTTCTTTTACAGTTGCAGAAAAGGTGTAGTGTTTGCTGGTCAGTCACATCTTCACCACCCTTTCTGAGCTTATACTTTTTTTTTAACATAATAATCTCATAGTTTTATATTTGTTTTTTACTGTTTAGAATGTAAATCATTTGTTCTTTCTAACACTTTGATAATTTCAGATATGTAGTTTCCCTTTCTAGATGGGAAACTGGTGTAGAGAGGTTATGGCTTACTCGAGTAGAAACAGTGAAGGGAAGATCTGAGACTGGCGTAGGTCTTGGGCTTCAGACCCAGAGCTTTTTCTACTGCATCCAAGTTTCTGCCATTCCTCCTGCCTAACGTGTGGGACTTTGCAATTAACCTTTGTTTGATTTGGCCTATTATTCCTGTTATTTGGGATTGTGGCAACTATTTAGGCCCTCCCAGATGTGCATTGTAGGGGAGATCTGCTTCCCATATCTCTAATACACTGATATGTGAAATGTTAAGGAATAGCCAGAGTAAACCAAGTGACTGCCGCTCAGAAAGCGCTGAGTAAATGTTTGTGTTGAATGCGAGATCTGTCGCTCAGTAATGGCCTCTTGCTGTGTTGATAAGAATATTATATTACCATTCAGCCCATATTACTCCATTTTGCCCTCAAAGATGTCATGAGAATTTCTGTCATTTGTTCAAATCAAGTACTTACTACAATTCTTTTGTCTGCCAGTTAGTGACCATGTCTGCTAGGGGAAACGAGGCTAACCTGGCAGGGCTTGCTCTGCCTGCCTTACAAGCCCTCGTTGAAGTTATCAGATTGGTGATCCATTCTAAAATATTTCAGGTCATTAGTTTTAAACCCACCAATTACAACATTTCCTGGCCCCGGACATCTAACATAGCTCCCTTCTCCAGGATTCTGTTGCTAAGTTTCCTGAAGTCCCTGGAATGTAGTTTAGTTTATCTAGCTCAGGGGAGCAAGTACCTGCAGTTTCCTTTCCTGACTTGGTCTTCAGTTTACCTCTACCAAACCTGCTTAAGGAGATGAGCAAGATGTTCCTTCCCTCCCAGTGAGATTCAACTCATCGTCTGGGTCAGGGCCACTCCCCAAGGGGATTGTTGCGATAGGCAAGTTTAAGAAATACTATTTTATACTGTATTTATTCAACTACAGTTTGATAATATTTTTGTCACCCACTAATATTCCACCATCACCTTAAATCCATGAATTTTTCCAACCTTCATTGCTCTCCTTGCTCTGAACTTAACTAAAAAGGCCTTTTGGGCTTTTTAATGCTTTTTGCAGCACTCATTCAGGACTTCTCAGGGGCCTTTCAGCTCTGCAGCGTTTACCCTCATCTGAGTGTCTGAGCCTGATCTTAGAAAGCACTCTGCTGCTCATCGCTCTCTGTAATTACCCCTGGCCCTCTCCTCTCTCATCAAAACTTAGGCAGGTGTCCAGTCAAAATTTCATTCTGAAGACTGACCAGGCTGACTTTTGGCTAGCACCTTCTTCCATTTTCTCAAGTCCTAGGAATATACCCAGTTTGTCTGTTTGTCTGTCTGTTGTCTTACCTTCAGGAAACAGCTCAAGCCCTTATTCAACCACAGCAGCATTCTCCTCCCTGTCATAAATCCTGTGGTAGCATGCTCACACTGTCACAAGCTTCATCTCAGCAGTTTGAATTGGATAAGAAAGGGCTCTTCTTTGGTTGGTGACTGTTTTCTTATTCTGTGGGTAATTGTGCCATTGACTGCAGGTAATGACAACAGGGTCTCTCTTGTTTTTTCTAGGTGGTAAACCGTATGATTTCTTCTGACTTGTTTTGTCTTCTACCCGTAATTTCTGGAGCTCAAACTCTACCCTCTGCACTTTACTTCCGCACCTCCTCTGAGTCTCAGTGTGCTTTTCTCTTTCCTTCTAGTTGTAGAATTTCCACTCAGCCAGCCTTCCTGTGGTTCTGGATGATGTCCGTTTTGCCTTTTAGTTGTATTTTTGAAGTGGTTGTGGGAGGCAGCAATTTCCGGTGTTTACCAATGCCACCATCTTGGTTTCTCTCTTGTGGCATTTTTAATGTTAGTTGGATATCTTTTACTGTTTAAACCCCAAGTTTTAGGACTTGTCTTCTTTCCTTCTTCTTCAGGTATACCCTCCAGATATTTTTAGCAACCAAATGCTTAGACTAGCCACATCTGACTATTACGGAAGAAAATCCATGCAAAAATGAGCGAAACAGCCCTAACTGGTTTGGCTCAGTGGATAGAGTATTGGCCTGCGGACTGAAGGGTCCCAGGTTTGATTCCGGTCAAGGGCATGTACGTTGGTTGCAGGCACATTCCCAGTGGGGGGTGTGCAGGAGGCAGCTGATCAATATTTCTCTCTCATCAATGTTTCTAACTCTCTATCCTTCTCCCTTCCTCTCTGTAAAAAATCAATAAAATATATTTTAAAAAATGAGTGAAGCAGGCTGTGGCAAACTGGAGAACCCATGTTCTGTCTAAACCAGGAGTCCTCAAACTTTTTAAGGGGCCAGTAGTACACTGTCCCTCAGACCGTTGGAGGGCCGGACTATAGTTTAAAAATAAAATATGAACAAATTCCTATGCACACTGCACATATCTTATTTTGAATAAAACAAAACGGGAACAAATACAATATTTGTATTTGCATGTGGCCCGTGGGCCGTAGTTTGAGGACCCCTGGTCTAAACTATTCAGCTCCAGCCAAGTACCACCATTCAGGAATGGTGACCTGGTGTAGCCAGATACAGTAGTTTTCCTTATCCATGGTTTCCATTTCTGCAGTTTTAGTTACCTGGGGTCAAGTGCAATATGAAAATATTAAATGGAAAATTCCAGAAATAAATAATTGATAAGTTTTAAGTTCATGCCATTCTGAGTAGCATCAGGAAATCTCACAAGTCCTGCTCCGTCCAGCCTGGGATACGAATCTTCCCTTTGTCCAATATCTCCAAGCTGTAGACACTCCCTGCCCATTAGTCACTTGGAAGCCATCTTGGTTATTAGATCGGCTGTTGCCATATTGCGGTGCTTGTGTTCAAATCATCCTTATTTTACTTAATAATGCCATACTCATATAACCTTTACTACAATATTTTGTTGTAGTTGTTCTATTTTATTATTCTGGTTTCTAAAGACCCTATAGTAGCTATACTTGTTTCTCCATGGGCCCATGTCTTAGGACACTTACAAATAAATGCACACAACTTACTCCTCACTGTACCTCAATGTGAAACAGAAACGAAGCTCATAGTGTTATTTATTTTATATAAATTACCACTCCCTAACATTAAAAAACTAGAGGTCTGGTGCACGGATTTGTGCACTGGCAGGGATCGGCCCACTGTGGGAGCAGTGCTCATCCCAGTCAGTCGGCGCTTCCACTGTGGGAGCGCACTGACCACCAGGGAACAGCTCCTACATTGAGTGTCTGCCCCCTGGTGGTCAGTGCGCATCACAGCAACTGGTTGATGGTCTTTCTGCCATTTAGTCGCTGGGCTTTTATTATATAAGATTATTTCAAAGGTTACCAAAATATAACACTTAAAAACACACATGAACTTTATAAATGCTTTAAGATAGGGGTAGGGAACTCTTTTTTCCTGCCAAGGGCCATTTGGATATTTATAACATTGTTAGAAGGCCATATAAAATTATCAACTTAAAAATTAGCCTGCTATATTTGGTCAAACATTTAATTAACTCACCCATAATGTCTTGGCAGGGCCAGACCAAATGATTTCCCGAGGGCCAGATGTTCTCTACCACTGCTTTAAGATAACAAATGACCCACATTTAGAAAATAAAGAATTTATCTCTTCAACCAAATGTCCAGAAAAATAGAAAAAAATTATACTTGCATGATTTTATGCCCAAGTATTACTGTAATTAAAGAAAATATTTTTTCTTTTTTCATTGCTACTCCACTGGAAAATTGCTGGAACTCTGGGGGAGAACTATAATATTTGATATAAAAGCCATAGTTTTCTATTGGTGAATGAGTTGAAGTATTTTTTTAAATCCTAACTTGAAAAGCTAAATGCCAGAAAGCAAAGCAAATCTTTTCATTCAGTAATTTAAATGCTGTACATTCAAAATCCCATTAAATTTAGAATGTTTCTGTACTCTATCTGAGGTATATACAACTTTTATTATTCTGAGTGTAATATTTTATTTTTATTATATTCCCAACACAAGGAACCAGCTTTTTTATACAGTTGATAATTCAAATATTGTTTCTAATACAAATATATGGTTTATCATGCTTATGTATCACTAACTTGTACACTTCATAATCGTATTAAACCCCACTGTGTACTGAATACCACTTACAGTTCAAACTACTCAAGATAAGCACTGTTACTTTCAAGAGAAGATTGGCATTAATTAAAGGTCTTATTTAGTAGTTGTTGGTAACCACGTTTTAAAGGAAGTAAAAAAAATTAAAGTAGTAAAGATATATTTAATTTGGTAATTGTATTTTATTAATGAGATTTACTTTGGACATATATTGCAACTGGGGTTAAAAGAAAGATGTGCTAAACTGTTATCACTGTGATGAAACAAAATTACATGAGAGAGTTTTATAATTCATCAATGAGAAGAACTGAAACATCTGTAAACTACATGGCATAAAATGAAATCATACCAGAACACTAATAACAATAATAAAAACAACAATAGTACTTTACACTTATAGATCTCCTTTCAGAGGAATTTCGGAGTGCTTTTTAAACACGTTATTTTTCCGTTTTTGAACAAATAAGACAACTAAATTAAAGAGTAATAATGGTTTGCCCATGCCACAAAGTGAGTCAGCAGCAAAGCAGGAATAGATTTTTCTAACTTGTTCACTCTCCTGCAATTATACTGTGCAATGATTACTCTGCTAGTGTGTCGTGCAGGTTACACCCAACACATAGATACCTCCAGATTTCATGTGGGCTTATTACTATTTTTCTCTCCCTGTCCCAGCCTATTAGTAATAGTAGTGTTTACGAACCGACACTGCCATCAACGTGTGCCTGCATGCTGCTCAAGTGAGGGTCCCTTGGGGAGTCAAGAGAAGAGCCTTCTCTGAGCCTCTCAGCAGCCCCTCCCCTACCTTCAGACAGCTCTCTGGAGATGGCCTCTAGACATTTCAAGATCTCATAAAGACTAGTAAACTTGCCTGGCCAGGGTGGCTCAATGGTTGAGCATCCCCCTATGAACCAGGGCACATGCCCAGGTCACGGGCTTAATCCCCAGTAGGGGGCGTGCAGGAGGCATCCAATCAATGACTCTCTTTCATCATAGACGTTTCTATCTCTCTCCCCTTCTCCCTTCATCTCTGAAATCAATAATAATAATAAAAGACTAGTAAACTTAATAACAAATTTGGAGTGCTGGGAGAAATTCAAAGATAGCAAGGCCATTGAAAAGCAAGAACTGTGAATCACTAGGAAAAAAACCCACCAGCAAAATGGCCAACTCTTAGCATACTACTAGAGGCTCGGTGCACGAATTCATGCACGGTGGGGTCTGGCCAGCCTGCCCCGATCAGGGCAATTGGGCTGGGCTGGCCAGGGGGAGGGGCCATGGGCAGTTGGCCAGCCAGCCCTGCTCCCTGGTCGAACTCCTGGTTGAGGGGACAATTTGCATATTAGCCTTTTATTATATAGGACTAGAGGCCCAATGCACGAAATTCGTGCAAAGGGCTCGGCCCTTGCAGCCCTGGCTGCCTTTGGCCCTTACAGCCCTGGCTTCGTCCGGAAAGTTGTTCCACTGTTTGGCTGTTCAATCGATTTGCATATTATGCTTTTATTATTATAGATGCATATATAGATTCTGGAGGGCAAGGTGTGGGCCTAGGCAGGGATAATCCTCATTTGAAGTAAACTTAGATTTTTAAGTGTATTCCAGTAACAGAGCAGGGCATCATCACTTTTATTTCTATAACCTGAAAGGTTTAAAGAAATGTCTAGTCTGCAATTTATACCATCTCCTGGAGATGCATGATATCACAGCCCAACTCTATTAGGAATTGCCAGAAAGTAGGCAAATTAAGGTGGGAAATTAAGTCCATGTAGAGTGAGGAGGTGGCATGGGCTAAATGTTTCATGAATGTATGAATATACATGGATGGAAGAAATTTTATCATATAATGGGAGGGTGTGATGAAAAGAGGATGGAGTCTGAAAAGTATTCTATAAAATCCATCAAGTATTATGCTTCTACTATAAAGTATTTTAGAAAACATTAATTTCACATACCATTTATAAGGTTCTTATCATAAACAAGTTGCCATCAGATATACAACAACGTATCAAGCATGGTCCCATCCTCAAAGATGCACAAGAGACGGTGCTCAAGACAGTGTTGCAGGAGTTTGCAGAACACAGAGGTCACTTCTAGCTGGAAGGCCTTAAAGCAGTGGTTCTCAACCTTCTGGCCCTTTAAATACAGTTCCTCATGTTGTGACCCAACCATAAAATTATTTTCGTTGCTACTTCATAACTGTAATGTTGCTACTGTTATGAATCATAATGTAAATATCTGATATGCAGGATGGTCTTAGGTCCCCAGTTCAATTGCCAAAGGGGTCGCGACCCACAGGTTGAGAACCACTGCCTTAAAGGATGAATAGAATACCAACAGGAGAAACTGGACTGAGGTAGGTGATACAGGAAAGGGAAACTCATAAGCCGAGGGAGACAGCTAGCTATGGTAGAGTCCAAGCCCACTCAAGGACCCAGGAGGGCGTCTAATCTGCAGGTGCCATGGAGGTGCTGTCTCATTCCTTCTAGGCAAAAGGGAATGATGTGAAACCCAACAACCAGAAACAAGGGTGATCTAAGACTCTTTTCTAGCTCCAAAACTCCAAAGCTGGGAAGTGGGGCCAGCCAAGCTATTTCTCCTGCCTGAAGACCTAAGGTAAGCCCAAGCTAGGACCATGGCATCCAGAGGTGCCATTCTAGAGACTTTAGAATGACCACCCTGTCCAGAACCCTCATGGGACAAGCAACAATATGCAACTGCAGATTTCTACTCTATCTGGCTGAGTCCAGAGGTAAACAGAAGAGGCAGAGGTGGGAACAGTCCCAGAAACTCAAACAGTGAAGGTGCCTAAACGCCAGGGTTGGGTTGGCCTCTACCTCAATACCTTCCCAGTTACCTATCCAGGCTCCTCAAGGATTCCCTACCCTCCACGGAGGCCCTTTCCTACTTTTATGATGTTTAAGTTAATGGAAAAAATAACATGTGATTTATAGCCAATTTTGTTGAAATGCATTTATTTCATCTTCTATTTACTCATTGTAAAAACCCCCACAAAAACCAGGTTCTTCTTGCTTACTTTACATAGCTCGTTTTTCCCCTTCACTTTATTCTAGGATGCTATATTAGCTCCTATAGCACCATAAATGATTCCCTTATCTAGGAAATAATTCATGTGTTTGACTTCATTTTCCTTTCTATTGTCTATTTAAATTGTTATCTAGATGCCACCCAATCTCCCTTTCTATATCAAAGTCAAAGTTAATGCATATTTGACAAGAAGCAATATTAAAGTTTGAAGAGTTTCACTAACTCTGAGATTCTCAACACTGTGGGTGTGCATTAGAATCACCCGAAGAGCTTTTAAAAATACACAGCCGCTGGGGCCCCACCCCAGACCTACTGAATCAGACTTTTAGCAGTGGCATCTTCGAACGTGTCATTTAAAAAAATGTAAAAGATACACCCTGGTTGTTAAGAAGTGCTATGCTAACATGCTCTGGCCAGTGTGGCTCAATTGGTTGAGCGTCATCCCATGCACCAAAAGGTCCCCAGTTCAATTTCCAGTTGGGGCACATGCCCAGGCTGTGGGTTTCATCCTGCCCCCTGTCGGGGGTGCATACAGGAGGCAACCAATCGATGTTTCTCTCTCTCCCCCACTTCCTCGCTCTCTCAAAAATCAATATAAACATTTTTTTAAAAAGTACAATGCTAACTTGAAGAGACTCTTCTCCAAAGAGGACATACAGATGGCCAATATACATATGAAAAGATAATCAAGATCACTAATCATCAAAGAAATGCAAGTTAGAACTATAATGAGGTACCACCTCACACCTGTCCGGATGACTATCATCAATACATCAACAAACAACAAGTGTTGGCCAGAATGCGGAGAAAAGGGAACCCTTGGTTGATGGAAATTCAGATTGGTGCAGCTACTATGGAAAACAGTATGGTCCTAGCCGGTTTGGCTCAGTGGATAGAGTGTCGGCCTACAGACTGAAGGGTCCTGGGTTCAATTTTGACCAAGGGTACATGCCCAGGTTGCAGGCTCGATCCCCAGTGAGGGGCGTGCAGGAGGCAGCCAATCAATGATTCTCTCTCAACATTGATGTTTCTATCTCTCTCTCCCTCTCCCTTCCTCTCTGAAACCAATAAAATAAATATATTTAAAGAAATAAAGAAAACAGTATGAAGGTTCCTCAAAAAATAAAAAATGGAACTGCCTTATGACCCAGCGATTCCACTTCTGCGTATATGTCCAAAGAAACCCAAAACACTAATTGGAAAGAATATATGCACCCCTATGTTCACTGCAGAATTATTTCAAATAGCCAAGCTATGAAAGCAACCCAAGTGTCCATCAATAGATGAGTGGATAAAAAGGCGGTGATACATATATACAATGGAATATCACTTGGCCATAACAAAATAAAACCTTACCACTTGTGACAGCATGGATGGACCTAGAGGGTATTATGCTAAATGAAATGCCAGTCAGAGAAAGACAAATACCATATGATTTCACTTATACAGGTTGGGGCAAAAGTAGGTTTACAGTTGTAAGTATGAGAAACACTGAGTTTATTCTTGTATTATTTTCCATATGAACAACTGTAAACCTATTTTTGCCCCACCCTGTATGTGGAATCTAAAGAACAATCTAAAGAACAATATAAATGAACAAACAAAATAGAAACAGACAAAATAGATACAGAGAACAGACTGATGGGTACCAGAGGGGAGGGGGGTTGTGAAACTGGGTGAAAAAGGTGAAGGGATTAAGAAGTATAAATTGGCAGTTACAAAACAGTCATGGGGATGTAAAGTACAGCATAGGGAATATGGTGCCAGGGGATATTTGAAATATCGGGGGAAACACTTTGTAAAGTATATGATTATTTAACCACTATGCTGTACACCTGAAACTAATACAAAATAATATCAAAGGTAAACTGTGATTAAAAAATACAGTTTCCAAATGTTAAAAAAAGTACTCTGCTAAAAGGTACATGATTTGGGGATATGGTTTGGCTGACTTTCTGCACACAAATACAACTATTTTTTTTACCCTCCTCAGAAAAGAGCCAAGAGTTATTACTAATTGTTTAATATTAATGGAACACATGCCAAAGGAACATAGCTAAACAAAATGCTAATGATATGTAGATTACTTGTGTTGCAACCCCTTCCATTATTATTAATAATGAGGATAAATTCATCCTTTCTAATATACTTCTGACATAAATGCTATTTTGATAAGAAAACTAAAAAACAGTTATCAAGATCAATTTTAAGCTCCCTGAGAGTAGGGACCATGCTTTTTTCATGCCGTAACCATTCAGTAAATAAGAACCAACCAGCCCTAACCGGTTTTTCCCAGTGGATAGAGCGTTGGCCTGCGGACTGAAAGGTCCCAGGTTCGATTCTGGTCAAGGGCATGTACCTTGGTTCCAGGCACATCCCCAGTGGGAGGTGTGTAAGAGGCAGCTGATTGATGTTTCTAACTCTCTATCCCGCTCCCTTCCTCTCTATAAAAAAAAAGAACCAACCATTTAAAATATGCCTGGTGCTATGCTAGATGCTGGAGACACAAATATGAACAAAACATGGCCAATGAGAGGCTATAGAAACCAATTCAGATACAGTAACCATAATACTAAATGGATTGGACAAAGCGTTATTCTCAGAAGTAATAAAACCAACCGACACTTATTGCATGCTTACTATGTGCCAGGCACTGTTCTAGGCATTTCACATATCACTGTTTCAATATTATCCTGTTTAATTTAGACCCTACGAGACAGGTGCTCTTCTCATTGCCACTGTACAGATGAGGCAGCAGGAGGGTAAGTCACATACCCCAAGGTTATTTATCTAGCAAGAGGTGGGAAGCCAAAACTTGAACTTTCTGACTCCAGAGAGAGAGAGCTTTATTTTATTTATTTTTTAAAAATATATTTTTATTGATTTCAGAGAGGAAGGCCCAGGGGAAGATAGAAACATCAATGATGAGAGAGAATCATTGAGCTGCCTCCCTCCCGCACGCCCCCCACTGGGGATCGAGCCCGCAACCATGGGCATGTGCCCTTGACCGGAATCGAACCTGGGACTCTTCAGTCTGCAGGCTGATGCTCTATCCACTGAGCCAAACCAGCCAGGGCCAGAGAGAGAGGGCTTTTAACCACTCCTTTCAGGAGCCCAGGTCAATGCCCTTGTTGCTCAACAAATGCTAGCAGAAGGAACAAGACAACAAATATTTACAGAGTGCTCAAACAGTGTGACTAAAACCCCTTCTTCCTAAGACTCCTGAACACTAAGGCTAAAAGGTATGGAATGTTTGTATGATTCTTTAAAAGCTTAGGCAAAAGATAAATATTATCTTTCCTTCCACTTCAGTAATGGGATCAGAAGTTAGGTTTTCATAGCTAACCTTAAATTGATCCCTTTACTTTTCTGTTCCTCTAATTTTTATGAGCTTATATCATTTGGGAGTCAAACTAAAAACGACATTTTTAGGACATTACTTCCAAGAATTTCCCACATGCCTTAGCATGTTACAGTGACATTCTGCTGCAATGACAAATAGATTTCCTTAGAATTAGGTGAGAAAAAAAAGGCAAATCTAAAGAGATGATATTTCAGGTTGAACAAAGGAAAGAAGTTTCCTGATTCAGGGCTAAAGGCTGCTGCCAACAGCTTGTTTTGTTCCCAAAGATCAGCACACAAAAGTTTCACAGAATTGCAGGGAAAAGATGTGGAGGCTAACTTAGATGGGGGCCCAATAGAGGTGGGGGTGTTCCCATCATTCCTTTGGGAGCAGTAGAAAAATAACAAAACCTCTATGAAAGAGATGAGCAAGTCTGCTGTGAAAGGAATGACCCCTCATATATAGGGAGAGCAATTTGCATCTACAGATCTCATTGATATAAACGACCTCCTTCAAAGAGAGAAAACCTGAATGGAAAGCACTATATACCCATGAAAGGCTTTGCCGGCTATTTGTTGAGCTGTATACAGACTAACAAACAGGAGTGGTTAACCTGGCGCACTATGTACTATAGAGATATTTTTTTTAAGTAGGCTTAGTCAGCTAATCTTGTTGAGATTTCTCTCATACTACTGATTTCTTATTCTCAAAATAAATTAAGAGGCTTCATTCAAAATTCCCTGTGGTCTACCAGCTTGAGTTTGTTGGGTGTCTTTGATTGTCTCTTGTCTTTAGATCCCCTGCCTTGTTTCTTTAGATTCTGCTGTGCTCTTTGGTGTTTCCCGTTAGTCCCTGCCTCGAATAGCTAATTGCATGGCAGTGCAATTCTGCCCGTGCAACAAGGAATAGCAGAACCTTGCTAATTCTCACCAATAACTGAAAGACTCACGTGTTAAGTTACTGAATTATGCAAATGAGCAATAAGTGAAGAAGGATGATTCAAGATTGTATTTCATTCATTTATTTTGACAAGTGTAGTTTAGTCTTAATTATTTTGAAAATTTCTTTGTAGCATACTAATAAATTCACTGTGGCGCATTTGTTAAAAGTGGTAGAGCCTTCACCGAGAGACCAGACTGTGCTCTATTGAATAATTTCCTGAAGATGGGCTCAGGTTTAGATCCTCTGTCTTTTATCTTGGATTTTACTGACTTTTCAGCATCTACATTTTTTTGGCAAGATAATATATAATATACAAATAAAACATGAGAATTATTTTAGCAACAAAAATTACTTTATAAATAGGTCTTACAAGTCTAAATGTTCGCCATATGATAGTAAAAAATTAATCATCCTTCAAGTAAAAACATTTTTATATTTTATGGTCATAATGCTAGCAGGACTTTATTTTTATCCTCTAAATAAAACTAGTTCAGTCTGTCATTCATCTCTTTTAATTCCTATTTCTGTTTTGTTTTGTCTTATCCTACTTCTTTCTTTTAAAGACATCTGTTTTAAGATAAGTGGATAAATCACAGTATGTAATGTTTTTTGTGTCAAAATACTTACATTATCATATTCTGAATTAAATTATTTAACATAAGAAAACACTTTGATACACTTCTGACAGATGTATCCTGCAGTATGGAGTCAACTTCTTTTAAAGTAGCACCAGTGGTTATAGTGGGGAGTGAATAGAGAACAGCCTTCCAGCCTCAAGCCTTGGTTTTAAAGCTTTGTATAGGCCAGCCTCATAATAAGCACTTTTGGATTACACCTCCAATTCAAATATGATTTAAAATCATCACGCAGCCCTAACCAGTTTGGCTCAGTGGGTAGAGTGTCGGCCTGCGGACTGAAGGGTCCCAGGTTCGATTCCGGTCAAGGGCATGTACTTTGGTTGTGGGCACATCCCCAGTTGGGGGTGTGCAGGAGGCAGCTGATCGATGTTTCTCTCTATCCCTCTCCCTTCCTGTCTCTAAAAAAAAAATCCATAAAATATATTTTAAAAAATAAAAATAAAATCATCATGCATTTGTCAAATGAGGGCCTTTGATTTATAAAAGCTAGATAAGCAATAGGGCACTTAAAGAACAGCAAGAAAGACAAAACTTACTCTCAAACTAAGTGCATCTGTGCCTATTAAAATCTCATTCACTCTTTTTATTAAAATGTTTTTCTTGATTTTAGAGAGAGAGAGAGAGAGAAAGGAGAGGGAGAGATGGAAACGATGAGAGAGAAACATTGATCTGCTGCCTTCTGCACACTCCTTATTGGAGATCAAGCCTGCAACCTGGCCATGTGCCCTGACCGGGAATAGAACCAATGACCTCTTGGTCCATGGGATGCCGCTCAATCCACTGAGCCATACCTGCCGGGCTCATTCACTCTTTTTTTAAAAATTGTTGAAAGTATTACAGATGTCCCCCATTTGCCCTATCCTCCATCCAGTCCCTGCCTCACCAGGCCTTCCCCACATATTGTCTGTGTCCATGGGCTATACATATATGAATATATGTTTTTTAGTTAATCTCTTCCTGTCCCCCCCAACCCCTCCCCTCTGAGATCTGTCAGTTTGTTCCATGCTTTTGGACCTTTTGTTTGTCAGTTTATTTTGTTCATTAGTAAAATTTTATTCACTCTTCAAGGCCTAACTGAGAGTCCATCTCCACCAGGACTCCTTCCCTCAGCTGTATGTGGAGATCCCACGGCACTTCACGCCACTCCCTTGTATTAGACTTATGTCCTTCAGGTTGAAGTTTCCCTACTTACTAGATTAAGAACAAGGCAGCTGTGACACAGAAGAAAGAAAGCTGGGCTCCCACACCCCCCAGCTTTGCTACCTCGGGAGGGTCATTTCAACTCTTTGAGGTTGTTTTTTCATCTGAAAAATGTCAACTGCCCCTATCCAATGGGAAAAGTAAAAGATAATGGATGGGAATGTTCTCCACAAAGAGTAAAGTCCTATAAAGAATAGGTGCTTAGAGGTGAATGCATGAATAAGAAACAATCAGAACTATTATTACCTCTAAAGCCAGGTCTTGCTTATACTTGTGTCCTTTACATATTATTCAACAAACACAGGCTGAATTAATTTTGGGGGGCAGGGTGTGAAGAAGGGAGAAACGGAGAACACCAGGGTTACACAGACCTGTTTTAAAAAAAATCCTATTTTCAATTTAAGTTTTACGATAATTTATTAAAACGAGAAAAGTATATCAGTCTCTAAATTGCCGGCAAACCTATCTTTTTGTGACCACAGCTGGGTTAAGCCCTAAGCTTTAAGGGAGGTGCTGAGGCTAGCAGGGCTCACACGCTAAGGGGATAAAGGTTTCCCAGGGCCTTTAATGGAGAGAATGCAATCAATGTTAATTCAATTGAACTCAATGACAGGCTACTAATTCAGTCTAGTTACCATCCTGTTGGCCACAAGGTAAGAGAATACTGATGGATCTGAATAAATTCATGACAACTATAGGACAAACTACTCTAAGAATGGGTCAAATTGATGATGAGTGTTTTGTGCATATGAGGGGTAGCACCCATTATATGGACATGATAGTACAGCATAAAACAATAAATGGGCACTGGCTAATCTCATGCAAATCAACACCAGATCTGGGCCTGGGGCTAGTGAGTAACTGGAGACATCACAAGGACACAATTAAACTTCAAAAGTTATGGGTGATTCCCTTATATAATTTTTAAAAATTTAAAGAATTACAGAGGATAATAAAAACATATGCTAAATTCCATGAAAAGCAAGAAAACAGAGCAAAACAAAACAAAAACCCAGTCAGTTTAAACATTAAGCCAGTTCAAAAATGAAATCTGCACTGTAATTCGAAAGGTGAGGACTAAGCAAAAACACTTAACTTTGAAAAATTAAAGGCTATTCTGATGTGGCACATGCAATCGGTAAAAAACAAAAATAAAAGATTAAGAAGACGCATGAGAGGTAAGTGTTGTTTCATGAAGGGAGCATAAACACTTCTGAAAAGAAATGTTATCAGAACAGAGTAAAGGCAAATAAGAAATGATGGAGACATTAAATTCTGGGCTAAGCAAAGATTCCAAAGAGGAAAAGGATATGCAATTTAAGAATAATCTCAAACCACTACAGAAAAACACTAGAATTAGACTAAACGTGTTTCAGTCCCAAATATCCCCGAGAGCATGAGACAATTCTGGATGACTACAAATTCTCGAATTTGCTTGAAGAAAGTGGGGCTGTGTTTTCATATCTTTCATTAACTTTTTAAAAGTCATATTTATTACTAATTTTAGCTGGTGTAAAAAAGTCACAAAGTCAATAAGTGATAAAACCACAAAGAGTGCTTCTTTAGAAAGATTTTAGCAAAAAAAAAAAAAAAGGAATGTCATCTGCTCTTAACACTACAGACCTTTAGTCTTCCGTCACAAATATCATTTTACTCAAGTCTCTGAAAAATTATGATTCTTGGTGTTACCACCTTGGAGTTGTAATTAAAGAATTAAGATGTCAAATATAAAAAAGACTGCGTTTTAAAAAGAAGTAACTAATATACATGTTAAGTAGCTGACTCAAAAGTGAAAAGCACGAATTATGAGGGGAAGAACATTTAGTATAACTATATCTAAACCTTTATTTAGGTAATGTTAGAACAGAGCATTGTAGATGTTATACAAATATCAATAATTTACTATTCCTAAAACTTATAGCACATTCTATCATGATACTTAAAGGATCTTCTCTCCTTTCTGCCACTAGTATTATAAGCCCTTTCTTCCTAATTAATCTGCAATTAATTCAACCAAGCTCTCCAATTAGTCTTTATACAACATTACCCTACTTAGACAATAAAGACTGGGTTTTAAACCTGGGCTAAAATAGACTCCTACAGACCAAAAATGGTTCTGGTATTTCTCTTTGTAGTGTAATTTAGATGTCATATCTAATTTGCTGTCATGACTATTGTTTTACTGTGCAATTTGCATGTCGTTTTGAAAGGTAAAGGCATCATAGCTTTATTGAATTAAACCTTCTGTCTTTATTTAGGGTCTGATGTTACATGTTTGTGCATGTACGTTTATGTCTCAAAAGCTGCTTTTGACATCAAGTAGCAGGAGAAAAAAAATTATGCTCTGTTGATATGTTTGCTCCTATATTAGTAAATAAACACAAACTGGAAAAAAAAGCCCTCTTCAAACTAAGGAAACAAAATTTTAAATAGTAACATTATTTTGCTTTTAAAGGCAGAGATAGGGTAAACAAGCTATTCATATTATAGAATTATAGAAGGCCTGGCTGTTTTGTAACCTAAATGCCTTGATTGTCAATTCTATTAAGTATTTCTTTCCTAAGAAAGAACTGCCCTTCCCACCGAAAGTTTCTTTGATACCTACATCAAACATAATATATTATTCTCATCACAATTCCATCATCACAAAAAATTCAAGCGCTTCCTGGCTTTAATTCATAAAGAACAAGGGCCAACTTACCTATATCACAACACTCAGTTTAGTGTTGTTCTGTTTATGGTTGTTGTCCTTGCACTGGCCTCTGGGTTCAATCTCTAAACTAAAGTCAGGAGGAAGGCTAACCACGGAAAGCCTTCCAGTAGACCACTGGAATAGCCTTTCAAGTAATTTTAGTGCATGAAATTTCATAAAGTTTTTACTAGATAATTACACTTCCTGATTTTGTAATTAGTGGAAGTACATGCAATTACATAATAATTATGATAGTAATTATGTAATTAAGATGTGTAATTATGTAGTAAAAAACATCATGGAAATAAAACCATCTACTGTGTAAGCACAATACATTTTAAAAGTAAATTTACTAGCTCAACTGTTTAAAAAATGCTTTTCTTCAAAATAAAGTGATTAGCTCGCATTATGGTCTAACTGCTGGAAAATTGCTTAATATTTTTTTCCTCATTGGTGATAGGAGTATATTTTTTTAAAGTACATGAAAAGAATCTTATCAGGTTTTCCCAATTCTCTGCACTCGAAAAAAAAAAAAGACAAAATGTTTTGCAGATGAAGAACATCAACCGTGGCATTATCACCTATAGACTGCGCCATTGGTGCCCTTGTTTGTGTTGCATATTTGTCATTACAAAAGGGACAAATAACCTGCCCATTGAAAAGACAAAACAGGGAGAAAGAAAAATGGCGACCAGCAGGAAGGTAGGGAGGGAGAGAGTGTGAGAGTGCAAGGAAGTGATAGAGGAGTGTGTGGACGTGTGTGGTGTGTGTGTATGAGCTAGGGACAGCTAGATTCTGCAGGTCTTCTAAGGGGCTGCTAAACCGGGCAGTCTTAGGCGGCGGAGTCCAGCTCCCGGCGCGGACACTCCTAGGCGGCCAGCCCAGGCACAGCGACCACGCCATCTTGGGAAACAGAGCTGCTTGAGACTAGGATCCTGGCCTCAGCACCACCCAGTCTGATCTCAGACGCATACCAGGACCCTGCAGCCACTGGGGACAGAGACCTGCGACCACAGCTACAGACCTGCGGACACCAAAAGTTCGGAGATCCCCGCGGCAGATCCGTGAGTAACAGAGCCCACCCCCCCTTCCCGCAGGCTCGCGGGCAGCGCCATAGTAACTGATAGACCCGCCCCTTGCCGGGGCCTCAGCGCTGCAGGAACTTTGGCCTGGAAGTGC
>NW_005355666.1:1168725-1176550 GCF_000412655.1 Myotis brandtii | reverse complement strand
AGACAAAACAGGAAAGGACTTTTATAAAACTAGTAACATCTGTTATCATGCCTATAAGACCATAAAAGTGCAAAGGTTGATTGCATAGTTACAGAAATGGGCTTAAAGAAAGGCACGTTATTAGAATCCAGAGTTTGTTGCCCAAATATATGACAACTTTCATATACTACTTTAGCTATCCTAAAGAGGAAAACAGAAAATGGACAGAGCCAAGACACCTACACTTATGGGCAAAGCAACTCCAGTGACAATTTCCTGAAAAACTGTAGTTTCTCTTCTGTTACAATGTAAAGACATCTTTAATTGAAAAACAAAACAGAAACAAAAACTGGCAGTATTCAGAGAGAAAAACAAAGCCATATGAAGAGGCTCCATGTTGCCACTGAAAAATGTCACCTTTATTATTCTTGTTCTGAGCATAAAAACAGAAAAGTCAGCAACACCAGGAAAAGTAAATTCCAAAGTAAACCTTTTAGTAGCAAAATAAGAAACAGAATTTTGTTTTCATTTCCAAAAAAATTTAGTTCAATGCCTTGAAATCTTTACAGACGAGCTAAATCAATGAGGCTCGAGTGTGGTGAGTGGGTGAAACTTGCTTCTGGGCACATATAGAGTGGCCCTCATATGAAGTGGATGTAGAAATGCATTCCAGGTCTCTCTTTTATAAGCCACTGATCTTGAGAAGCTGAAAGCCATTTTGAAAACCCTCATATACTTCTCCCTTGTTCCTTCTGGTTAAGAAGAAGCGAAGTGGAAGTACTCATGCTTTCTTGCCTCGCCCCCATCAGTCCCAGTTTAGGCCACTACATTTTTAAGCTTAATCACAGAATATATTACAAAAGACCAGGCTGTCATACCAACTCTACTTTAAACCTGGGTAGGCCTTCTGTAGTCTGCACATTTGTCATTTTGAAGTTGTGACAAAAGGATAGCTCGAATCAATGGGTGAATAAAATTGAAGTAGACCTTAGGTATTAAGATGGGAGAGTGTCTTGGATCAGCGCCTCTCAAACTTTAATGTGCCTAGGAATCACCTGGGAATCTTGTTAATATGCAGATACTGATGCGGTGGGTCTGGGGAGGGCCTGCTATTTTGCATTTCTAACAAGTTCCCAGGTGATGCCTCTGCTCCTGGTTTACTGATCACACTCTGAGTAACACGGTTTTAGGTTTGACTTGTGTGTGTGTGTTGGAAGGGGGGGGGGGAAGGCATGGAGAAAAAAGCTGGTGTGGGGTCATCTGTATGTGATTTTCTCCCTCAACTGCTAAATTATTTGAAGAATTAATGTAAGTTGAGTAAAGCATTTCTTTGTAAAATTTCAGTGCTTACAATTTGCTTCTTGTTGTGAAAGCAATACATGCTCAGATTATAGAATTTAGAAAGTAGGACATACAAATATAAAGGAGAAAATAAAGATTATAATCCATGCAGAGATAACAACTATAAATAATTCGAGTGTTTCTTCCTAATTTTTCCACCTTGCATATAAACTACAAATTTGAATCATAACGGCTACTTAGTTTTGGACTTTAACATTATGTTGTCAGTATTCCCCTAAGTCATTGAAGATTAAAACTATGTATATCTAACAATAACATCTACAGCACAAAGCCCCAGAAGCCCAGGATTATGGGAGCCACTTTTTCTATTATCAAACTTCTTTGTGCTTCCACAATCACTTCCCGGTCATAAACAGACAGCTAATTATGTTCTGAACTGCAGCGTTAGTTAGTTCCCTCTGAGAAAAATTCCCTTAAACTAATCAAAGGAATAATTTAAAACAAACCTAAGATCATTTTTATTTGCCAGAAAATGAGAAAAAGGAAAATAGGGTTTGCTACCCATTTCAATATTTATTTTTCTAAAGAATTTTTCCACAATTATAAAAAATACGATTTTAAGCGTGAATTGGTTGGTGCTTAAGTGACTTTCTACCATATGTACTTGATAGGTGTGAATTGTTTTTGTGTGTGTTTTACCTGTTATTAGTTATTAAAAACAGAGAAAAGGCTCATTTCTAAAATCCAACAATTTTTTTTTCAATAGACTAACCCATGGGCTTAAAAAAGTGATAAAAGAAGAACTGGACCAGATAGGCTCTGACACAGGCTTCTTTCTAACGCCTTGTAAGGTTTTAACAAAGTAAATTCTAAGAATGTCAACTGGCTTAGAAAGGACTCCTCTGCTACTTTTATTTCAGTACTACTTCTAGCAATAATAAAACTCTCCTGCTTTCATGTTAGCAGTTCAAGAAATAAAGTAGAAATCCTTAACACTGAGTAGGACTTGTTTTGAGACCTTTAGAAAGCTCCAAATATTCATGTACGCTAAAGCATATAATTTCTTCCATAAAACTTATTTTCTGGCTAAAAAAAATCACTTCTTAAGATTCCTTCACTTTTCATACTAGCTCTTCTCTCTCTTTTAGGTCTCTATTTTCCACAAAGTAAGACAATTATCACCATTATATGAATGTATTTAGCTGATGGTGAACAGAGAACAGGACCCTGTATCTGTGTAGTTAAGTGATTTCACATTCTTTTGATTCAATTCAAATGTGGCATCAGCAAAACGAGAGATACTATGTCACTTGTCTTTAATATCACTCACAAAGTGTTGAAATGACAGATATTAAATCTGAAAATGCCAAAGAAATTTTGTGGCATTAATCCATGGCACACGTGAGTCAAGCCAAGCAATATAGGAAGTTCTAGAATTTTACTGCACATTGCCCTCCATTCATAGACAGAATTGCTTCAATAGGACGAATTCCTCCAAAATTCTTAAAATTGCTTGTGAGGCTTATTTTCCACTAAGAATTCTCTCACCAAAATTTAGTGAGCTGGCTCCAATGGGCAAAGCACAGATAAATAAGATACAATCCTGTGCCTCAATGAACTCAGTGGAAGAGAAAGTCAAAACAATTCAGGATACAGGATAAGTCCTATGAGAAGGGCACTCACCCACAGGGTGCTATGAGAATGCAAAGGAAGTTATATTACACAACTCAATTTCTTCATCAATACAATGGGGCACAATCCATTGCTACCCCAGAAGGCTGTTTGTTGTGAGGACCCATGATAGACATTTGAAAGGATGAGAGGAACTACAAAGTACCTTACAACGGGACAGCTTAGTCCTGGGTGACACTAATGAAAACAACAAATGTCTAGAGATGCTATCATCAGGCATAAAGTAAGGACAGAAGAGCAAGAAATTGAAAAGTTTAAGAAAAAAAAAAACGGGTAAAGCAAGCAGGTAAGAACAAAGCCCAAAAGGGGAAGTGTCTGAAATTTCTGGCTGAGAGGAGGGAGGAGCAGAGCAACCTGACAGGCACTGCTCAGTAGGCAAGGCACTCTAGGCTGCTCATATCCCTTTGCGAGAAACGGGGCTGACCTGAAGAATAGTCGTTCTGGGCCTAAAGAGACTCCATTGAGAAACTGAGCTTCCTAACAGATGCTTTTCATATGGCCAAGGTTAAAGCACCATCTTTACGCTAACCTTTATTATGTAGCTCCAATTCCTTTCTTCAACACGGAATTCTAAATCCTGGCGTTCAATTCTAGCAGAGACAAATGCCACATGTTCAAAGGGGTTTATAGAAAACAATTCACAAAGACCATCTGTTATGGGCTGAATTGTGTTCCTCCACCAATTCATATTGAATGGGGGGTTGAAGTCCTAACCCCTTAGTACCTCTGAATGTGACTATATTTGGAGATTGGGCTTTTAAAGAGGTAATTAAGTTAAAATGAGGTCACCAGGGTGGGACCTAAACCAACAGGGCTGGTGTTCTTAGAAGAAGAGATTAGGATACAGACACATATAGAGGGAAGACCATGTGAAGATGGAGAAGATGGCCCATTTACAAGCCAAGGAGAGGAGCCTCAGAAGAAACAAACCCTTCCAAAACCTTGATCTCAGACTTCTAGCCTCCAGATCTGTCAGGAAATACATTTCTGTTGGTTAAGCCACCCAGTTTGTGGTATTTTGTTACGGCAGCCTTAGCAAACTAATATACCACCTTGCTACAAATAGGTGGCACAGAATAAGAGGAGCTAAGCTGCTGGTAAAAGAACAGGAACAGAAAAAAAGTGGGGTTTGTTTGTTTGTTTAGAAATAAGGAAACATCAAACACCAAAGTGAAATGGCAATTAGTGTTCAAAGAATAAAAACACAAGCCATAAGCTGGGAGAAGATATTTGCAAAAGACGTAAACAGTTCAAATTCACTGTAATAACAATAAAGGACCATTATCCAACATATACAAAGAACTGTTAAAAAACACAATAAGAAAACAAACAAGCCGATAAAAAATGGGCCAAAAACACCTCACCAAAGATACACAAATGGAAAATAGCATATGAAAAGATGCTCCACATCATATGTCATCAGGGAAATGCAAATTAAAACAACAATGAGATATCACTATGTACCTATTAGAGTGGCCAAAATCCGGAACACTGACAATACCAAATGCTAACGAGGTTGTAGAGCAACAGTTACTCTCATTCACTGTCAGTGGGAAAGTAAAATGGTATAGTCACTTTGGAAGACAGTTTGGCAGTTTCTTACAAAATGAAACATACCATTACCATAGGATCCAGCAATCATACTACTTAGTATTGACCCAAAGGATTTGAAAATTTATGTACACACAAAAACCTGCATACAGATGTTTATAGCTGCTTTATTAATAATTGCCAAAACTTGAAAACAACCAAAACGTCTTTCAGTAAATGAATGGATAAACTGGTAAATCCAGACAATGGAATATTATTCAGCGCTAAAAGGAAATGAGTTATAGAGCCTTGAAAAGACATAGAGGAGACGTAATAAGTGCAGCTTTGTAAAAGAAGCCAATCTAAAAAGGCTACATACTGTCTGATTCCAACTACAGTTGACCCTTGAACAACTTGGGTTTGAAATGCACAAAATATGTGTTAATAGGCTGTTTATGTTATTGGTAGGCTTTTAGTCAACAGTAGGCTACTAGTCAAGTTTTGGGAGAGTTAAAACTACACGTGGATTTTCAACTGTGTGTGGGATCAACACCCCTAACCATTGTTGTTGTTCAAGGGTCAACTGCACATAACATTTTGGGAAAGGCAAAACAATGGAGACAGTAAAAAGATCAATGGTTGCCAGGGCTGGGGTAAGGGAGAATGAGTAAGGGGAGTGCAGATGATTTTTAGGGCAGTGAAACTATTCTGTATGATACTATAATAGTGGAGACATTTGACCAAATGCACAGAATGTCTAACACCAAGAGTGAACTCTAAGGTAAGCTATGAACTGTGGATGATAATGTGTCAATGCAGGTTCATTAACTATAACAAATATCCCACAGGAGTGGGAAATGTTTATAATGAGGGAGGCTGTGTATATGTGGGGGCAAAAGGGTACATGGGGAATCTTTTTACCTTCCATTCATTTTTGCTGTGAACCTAAAACTGTCCTAAAAAATAAAATCTATTTGAAAAAGGTAGGTAGTGGCTCCCTGTCTTTACGTCTAAAACAAAATTTGACCAGATTGGCAGTTTATCACACTTAGCTGCTGCTGAATCTGTCTGTCCCCAATGGTCAATTATTTCATGACTCTCAGCTCCTCCAGGGCAGGGAGCATTGGCCGCCTTTGCTCCTCTGACATCTGGGGTGGCATTGCACACATAATAGGAAATATATATTGTTTTTACTGTTGCTGAATAAATAAAAGAGGCTCAGTTGAGAAAAGAGATTCCTTTTTCCTCCTGCATTTTTAAAGCAGACTTAATTGAAACAACTGGGCAAAAACTTGAACCGATTCATGTCTCCCCCAAACTGTATACTTATTCCTACTGAGGCCAAGGCCCCATGGGATGATGCGGTCAAATGGGACTATAATGTGCTGCCATTGTGGAAATGGATTTTTACTTTATACATTGCCACTATGTTCCTCTAAAACTTCCTTTGGATCTATTATGCCATCTGTGTACATTCTGCAGCAGTTACAATAATAATGCCAAAGTCCCACAGAAATAAGATTTTTAAAATGTTATGTAGTTACAGTGAAGAGGCAGTAAACACTTCACCAAAGTGAATAACAGTTCTTTACCATTTTAAAGAAAAGGGGAAAATACCAAATGGGGTCAATTCACATTATGGACTAATGGCCTGTAAACCTTTGTTTGAAAGCCAAGCATAGGAAAAAGCTTTGACAAGAGCTACTTTACACCATAAAAATAAATAAACCTCTTTCCAATAATTTGTGTGTTTTTCCCAAGTCAAATTGCCAAGTTTCAAACAAAAATTAAAATTACCATCCAGATGCCTGGCTGGTGTGGCTCAGTGTTTGGGTGTCGACCTATAAGCCAGGAGGTCACGGTTCGATTCCTGGTCAGGGCACATGCCCGGGTTGCCCAATAGGGGGCATGCAGGAGGCAGCCCATCAATGATTCTCTCTCACTGATGTTTCTTTCACTCCCTCTCCTTTCCTCTCTCTGTAAAATCAATAAAAACATATTAAAAAAACAAACAAACCACCATCCAAGTACAACCCTTAAAATATAGGCTTTGAAGTAGAAATGGTAAAACAATCTCAGTGAAGAAAAGGTTGCTACTGACAGTAAAGGAGAGTTTACAGTAGAAATTTCACACGCCAGTCCCAGGGCACTTGTTGACAGACAATACTTAGAATCCATTCTCAATAATATAACTGTGTGGAAGGACTGTTGTTTTTCACAGGACTTTTGTGTACTAGTGTCCTGGCTTTGGTCCAAATTGAATAAATATATTTGCCCTCCGGATCTCACAAATTTTCAATTCATTTTTATAGCAAGTCACCCTTGAACAGCAAGTCAGAAGAAAGCAATTTCACTCCAACTTATAAAGAGAGAAGTGACTTATATATATGTTAAATTAACATTTATGGAAGTTTCCCATGTGATTGTTCCCCTAATGATTATAAGAATATTCTTGTCCTCCAATTGTTCCCTATGGACTTCAACCTGTGTTCAATTCTCTTTTATTTAGAAACCACTTAACTGATGTGTTCAGAGTGCCCAGGACAGGGGATTTCAAACTTACCTGTATATCAGAATTGTCTGGGGGACTTTCTAAAAAGTTGAGCTTCCTAAACTCTACTTTACAACTGAATTAGAATCTCTGGGTGTAGGATCCATGGATTTCGATTTTTATATGCTGCCGGTGACTTAGGAGAGAGCTTTTCAGATGTTACTTGGTAGAACCACAGGTAAGCATGACCCAGTCTTTCAGTTTATATCCTACCACTAACAAATAGCCTAACATCACAAAACATTACTGAATGATCTGAAAACACCCTGAGCAAGGAAATTTCAGGTAATTCACTCATTCCTAAACTAACATTTAGGAATAATAAATAAGCAGAGGGAAGCTCAAAGAAAAACAGCTTCAATAATTAAAATCCCATAAATAAAACAAAAGGCTCTGGAACATCTTGTGAAGTTCCTTCTATCAGACATACAATTTGTACCCTTCTCTTGTATTTTATTTAGCCTTCTGACCTGTAAAAGAACCCATTGATAATTCACTTAGTGCCATTTGGCCCTGAACTTCTGGATAGTGTATTTATTAGAAGCAAATGACAGTAAATCACCTGGGTGTACAGATTCTGTCAACACCGCTCCCCTTTTGCCAAGCGAGAAGCTTCCAGTGGCTGCTCTATTTCCTCTTATTTTCTTGTAGAGAAATGTACATTTCTTAATGTTCTCTAAGAAGCTGGGGTAAGTCTCCAGTGACTTTCCAGATCGCTCCTACAAGTCTCTAAGAGTCACCAGACTTTTGAAAACTGCTGATCCTGAGACT
>NW_005355666.1:1138725-1163725 GCF_000412655.1 Myotis brandtii | reverse complement strand
CTTAACTCTGGTGCCATGTCACATATAGAAATTTTTTGATATTGGCAACCATAGTAAAACAAAGACTTATATTTTTGATATTTATTTTATATATTTAAATGCCATTTAACAAAGAAAAATCAACCAAAAAAATGAGTTCGCGTGTCACCTCTGACACGCGTGTCATAGGTTCGCCATCACTGTAATCTAGTGGGTAGTCTGGCATGAGAAACGCTGAGCTACATGTTACCTGTATTGGAGATAACTTTCAGAACCATGGATTCTGATCGCTCCAACCTGGCTTGACATAAAGAAATTAACACTAACCAAAAAAGCTTAAGTTTTTTTCTGAGAACCACTTTTGAGGAAGATGTTTGCTTGTTCAAGCAAGTTATCTCAAGATTAGCATAGGATATATTTTCCTTACATAAATACAGGGCAGTGTTGCATCTGATTTGCACTTTGGGTTTCTGTTCTTTTTGTTGCATTGTAATCTACACACCAAAAGCGCACAAATAATAAGTGTACAGCTTGACACACAAGGTGAACACATCTCTGTAATCAGCATCCAAAACAAGAAACAAAACACTACCAGCACCCCAGAGCCCCCCCACCCCACCCCCGTTCCGTTCCCAGCTACTCATCTTTCCCCCAAAGATAACAATAGATTTGCCTTAATAAAACTTTATGTGCATAGAATCATAAAGTTTGCACTTTTTTTCTCTGTTTATTTTGCTCAACATTGTTTGCGAGATTCATCCATGTTGCTGTGTGGAGCAGGAATTTGTTTATTCTCGTTGCCATGGAGTATTCCACTGAATGAATACATCACAATCTATCCATTCTACAGGTGATGGACATTTAGATGGCTTCCAGTTTGGGGGCTATTAACACATTTCGTACCGCTCAGGAGTTTTCTCGTGTTTCGCGTGCCATCTGTTAAGGACCGCTCACGAGTGTTCTCATTTTTCACGCCCATGGAAAAAGGAGCGAATCTAGATACTTATGTAAATTTTGTTTGGTCCCTCTTCATAGAGGAAAATGTTTTACGCAGTACCATACGTTAAAAAAGTACTAGGAACTTTAATTGTTTAATTGTTTTTGTAAATAAAAATGTTATAATTATTGAAAAACAACACCTAAAGTGCATTATGATGATTTAAATAATCTGCAGATTGCCTAAAAACGTGCGGTCCCTGGCGTATGTCTTAGAGATTTCTATGCGGTATGCAATGTGTTAAGAATGGTGCTACTGTGAATAGCCTTGTACATGTCCTTGAAGCACATATGTGTATATTCCTGTTGTTTACAATACCTAGGAGTGACCTAATGCTCAGCTTTAGTAGGAACTGCCAAACTGTTTCTAATGTGGCTGTAGTATCGATTTTCCACTGACTCTCTTTTGAACCTCTTTAACAATACACAGTCCTTTACTTTAGCTTTCAAAGATTTTTGTCTGGTAATGTAACAGTCTCCCCTATTTGTAGGGACAGAGCAGCTATAACTACCTCTTTATCAACTTCAAAATAAACATAACTTGCCTCTGAATTAAATTCCTTGAGGTATGAAGAGTTGGGGTCATGTCCCTAGAGATTATCCACAGCCAAATCTTAAACTCAAGTTATCTTCCTCTACAACCTCGAGCAAGCAAGGCCTGCATTCTCACATCAACTGGTATACTAGTATATTCATAGAAATCAAATTCATTTGGTTTAAGCCCGAACAATATCAAATCAGGAAGGAAAGTGGGCTGCCCCCAAAGTACTTTTTGAGCATTAAACATCATTTTTCTTCTACTACGGGCACAAATAAACCCACACCAACTGTGATTTTAAAATACAATGACAGTGTATTGAGCCCCATTACTTTACAAAAGGTGAGGCTAGAATTGACTCTAGGCATCACAGCATGAAGCAGATTCGGAACTCTAAAACCCGCTGGCACTGACAGAGACCATGAGGTACATGTCTAGAAATGGAAAATTGCCTTTGCTGAAAGATCCCTATCAGCATCTTCACCATCTACTGCATAGTTCCAACCGCTCCAGGTTCACTCTCAAGTTCTCCATATGCCCCTCAACCGCCAGCCTGGCCACATGCCCACCCCACTCTTTACCAGCCTCTGCTCCAGACAGGCAGGCCATGTGCTTTTCCTCTCCTCTGCGCCCTGGCCCCAGGAATTCTGCTCCTCCTTTGTTTTTGTTTTTAAAATATATTTTTATTGATTTCAGAGAGGAAGGGAGAAGGAGAGAGAGAGAGAAACATCAGTGATGAGAGAGAATCATTGATTGGCTGCCTCCCGCACACCCCTTACTGGGGATCAAGCCCGCAACCTGGGCATGTGCCTTTGACTGGAATCGAACCTGGAACCCTTCAGTCCGTAGGCTGACGCTCTATCCACTGAGCCAAACCAGTTAGGGCGATTCTGCTCCTCCTTTGAGGCCCATCCTTCCAGCCTTGTGCCTAAAGATCCACTCGGTTTCTACCTTCCTCATCAGACCTCACAGCCATCAGTATCTGGGAAGCCTTTCTGGTCTCCATGCTTCAGTTTGCTCACTTTCCTCTCCTCTGGGTCCCCAGGGTTCACCACATCCTGTGGGCCTAGAGACTGCAGTCCAGGAGGACCTCCTGGGATGGGAGCTTCTGTGGGCAGAGACTGTGTGCATTCCCCTTTGCACTGCTGGTAGCTAGGCCAGAGCCAGGGGTACAGCTGGCCCTCAGTGAATGTTTGGGGAAGAAAGAAATTCACAAAGCCTGTCTCTGCCTCTCATTGAGCCTCAACGTATTGCCCAGGGATACAACACTAGTCCCTTGAAATGATTTCTAATGTTTCCCGTGTGCATTTCCCCCTGGTAGACTGGCTTTGGGGTCAGACTGAATCTGGTTTGAAAGTTAGTTCTACCACTTAAAGGCTTGGGTGACTTTGGACACATTGCTTAACCTACTCATACCTCAATTTCCTCATCAATAAAATGAGGCTAATAAACCTCTCAGGGATGTTAAATATAATGAGATGCCCTATGGAAAGCATCCAGCACCATGACTGGTAGCCAGTAAATAGTGGATACATGACAGATCCCAACTAGACTGTAAGCTTCTGGAGGGGTGGCTTTATACATAGTTAGAAAGCCCAATACGATGTCTATGACAGGTGTTCCAGGAAACTTTGTCTAAGGAATATGTTTAAACTCTAGAATATGAATGCCCCCTTTTTAATGAATGCATTAAAACCGCTATTTCTAGTGTTTTCATAAAGATCTGCCTTTAGCATTTCAGAGCCTCTTGATTTCCATACACCTTTAGGCCTCATCTAAATTATTAGTCTTGAATATGAAAAGACTAAGATAAACTTTCTTGTGTTCCCTGCCACTCAATTAAATTAGTTCTCTTCCCAATCAACCAAAGGACTTGTATGCATGCATATGAGCATAACCAATGGACAGAGATAGTAGGGGGGTGAGGGCATGTGCTGGGGGGTGGGAGTGGCCAGGGAGAGGTCAATGGGGGAAAAAGGAGACTCATGTAATACTTTAAACAATAAAGAATTTCAATTAAAAAAAAATTAGTTTTCTTCCCATTTTATTTGAATATCGGTATTAACTTAGCTATTTTACAAATATGGAACAACAGTGAGTGAAAGAAATTACTGGTTTGCCAACTCCACTGTCCTTCTTTGCAAAGAAAATTATTTCCATAGGCTACCGAAATAACTTATTTGGATTACTTCAATTAATTCTAATACAAAATATTGCCACCACTTCATTAATCAGCCGCTTATGAGGGTTACTTTTCCAAGAAGTCTTTTTGGTAATTTGATTAGGAAGAATGGTAGCACACATTATCATCTGATTTAGTTTGTCCATCAAGTAGATGATTTACAGCAGGTCCTTGATAGCGATGGGCTTAGAAAACACACACATAGCAATTCTTCATTTCAGGATCCCAGTCATACTTTTTTGTAAAGATGAAGTTATTTTTCAAAGTCTTTGGCAACACACGTTGCTGAATAAGCATCAGGAAATATTTCAGTGCGTTAAGAGGCATTTCACTCTTTCCCTCTCCTCACAGACAACCCTACCCCCACGAATGATGCAGTAATTAAAACCTAATTATTATCTTCATTTTAAACAAAACCTAAAGTGAATACCAATTAATAACAACATACTAATGAGCATCTGCTGTGATGAAATTGAATATGAATGTGCTGCAAATTTCGGGTAATTTATTTTTTTAGGGGAAGTGCCACTGGTCGCATTCTGCACATGGCAATTTCCATCTTAGGAGACAGGGCTGGCTTTAACACTGCAGATGTGGAAATATCCAAATACTGGCCATGAGGCCTTCAATGGGACTGAGGACAATTCTAGGACTCTATCTTGAATTTACTGCTCTCCCTTCAAAAGTATCCCTTTTATTAAAAAAAAAAATCGTATTTCTAGGTTGACCCCATACCAAAAATAAAAACCCCAAAGATCCAAATTTGTCCCCTGCCCTACATGTAAGCATGTGTAACATCACAATAAAAAATTTAAATACAAATTTCAAGCCAGAAGAAACAATCATAAAAATAAAGGTTTATACTTTGGATTCCACTGGAACCTTAAGATGGCCTAGAACAGGGGTGGGCAAACTTTTTGACTCGAGGGCCACAATGGGTTCTTAAACTGGACCGGAGGGCCGGAACAAAAGCATGGATGGAGTGTTTGTGTGAACTAATATAAATTCAAAGTAAACATCATTACATAAAAGGGTACGGTCTTTTTTTTTTTTTAGTTTTATTCATTTCAAACGGGCCCACGGCTGGCCTAGAAATATTTATGTTTAAGCAGGAGAAACCCTTGAAATCGGGAAGTACTGAGGTAGTCAACTGTGCTCAGATTAATTAGTGTCATTAATATCACCTATATCAAGAAGCAAAACGTGGAGACAGAATGAGGTTCTATAGCTGACACTTCCAACCACCTCCACATCCATGGTATTAATGAGTACAGCCACATCAGTGTTTTTCAAAAGTGTTCCATTAGGGCACCCAGAAGGCTTCTCCAAGTGTTTGATTCTGATTTCACTGATTAAAGTATATATTCATTGTAAAAAATTCAAAACAGGCATATTCGCCTGCATACATACCAAATTTAAAGACATGAAAGACCACAACATATTAACCAGTGTTCTGCGAAACGAAAAATGTTATGAAGCTAAACTACACATCTATATTGATAAAAATATAATTTACCTGTTTTATAGATGGAGGTTCTGCATGAAGTCTTATTTGGAAAAGAGGGTTTCCTGGATTAGGTCATTTCTCGGGTTTCTTTCCAGACTGAAACTAAACTGAAAACTACAATCTGAGTTTGTTGTCTTATTTACAAAAGGAATCACTGGCAATTCACCCAAATATATCTATCTTGTTAAAATAAAAATTCTCTACCACTTCTCACCCACCCCTACCCACAAAAAATAGGCAAAACTGAAGTCTAAAATGTTGGGTCAGTTTTCTAATATCTTAATAACTGGTCCCCCTGACAGTCTATAATGAACAATATTAACAGTTACTAAAATAAATGTATATAGCTACTGTAAATAAATTGATATAGCATTCAGGATGAAAACAACTCTCTATAACTTTTTAATGGTATGTTTACCTTCCATTTTCTAACAGAATTATTTGTATATTTTAGTGATGCTACCCTGAGAGGTCTTTGACAATCATACTCTTTTTTAAAGTTTGTTTTTTTTTAAATATATACTTTTAATAGCAAGAACCTACAACCAAGATTACTTTATCCAGCAAAGCTATCATTCAGAATTGAAGGTCAGATAAAGAGCTTCACAGATAAGAAAAAGCTAAAGGAGTTCATCACCACCAACTTAGTTGCTCTAAACCAGAACTGATAACATTATAGTTTACGATGTTAGGGGAAACTGGCTTAGACCTCAGACATAAACTCACAGCTCTTACATGATACACTAGCAATCTTTCTTTACTCACTTTCTAGGTTCTTCGAATATAAGTTTTCAATATTTTTAAAATTTTTAAATGGTCTTCTGCAGGAATTGTCACTCAATCTCTCCATGCTCCATTACCAGATTTCTAGCAAATTTATGAAATTATTTGATGGGGATGTTGACATTACTTTAAAATGCGGGGGGGGGTGTAGGGGGTAACATGGGGATAAGAACACATATGTAATATCTTAATCAATAAAAAAAATATATAAAAAATATATATACTTTTATTGACTGAGCCCGCAACCCCGGGCATGTGCCCTTGACAGGTAACTGAACCTGGAACCCTTCAGTCCGCAGGCCAACACTCTATCCCCTGAGCCAAACCAGCTAGAGCCATACTCATTTTTTATTCATGTCCCTTGTACTTATATAGTATGTTAGGCTTTCCAAAGCATTCAATGCTCAAAACAGTTCTGTGAGGTAGGGGGAAACGAGAATGACTTTCCTTATTTTGCAAAGCTCATCAAGGTTGTCATCTGTTCATGATCCCAGATCTGGTCAGTGATTGGGGTAGCTGTGGTCAATTTGAAAACCTTTTAGAAAAACTGGTGGAGTAAAAATTATAATAACAGTTCATAGCTAGAATCAAAAAGGCTACAGATTTTTATTGCCAAATGACATCTCACATCTTGGCATGAAATGCTGGTGTAGGATTAATTGAGCTAGGCATTTTTAAAGTCCATATATTCATGCTATTTTAAAATGACAGGGATTTCTTGAGTGCTATATATGTGTTAAATCACACTAACATGAGGTATTAATATTCATTTGACACTTTCTAGTTTTCAGATCAATCTCCCTTGCATTATGCTTTTTTCCCATTTGATCTTCAACAAATGAACTAGCTATTCTGATTATCCTCATTTTACAGATAAGAAAGCTGAGACTCAAAGAGGTTATGGGACTTGCCCTAGGTCATGCAGCTAGTAAGTGGCAGAGCCAAGACTTGATCTCAGGTTTTCAGTGTCCAAGCCCCTTGATCTCTTTAATATGCCACCTTTCATTCATGCACTTTCAACTATGTCATTCTGTATATTAATCAGTTCTTCTATGGCTAGTTTTCAACCTGCCATACTTGCGTAGTATACCAGAGAAGCAGTCCATTCATAGGCACCTGGTACCTCACTTACGCAGTGAGGCTATGGTGATGCTATATTTAGGGCACAGCCCACTATAAGTCAGAGTGGCTGGAGCACAGAGCCAAAGCAAAGGGCACTGGGCTGGGGGCTGGAGGTAGAGCAGTGGTTCCCAAACTTATTTGGCCTACCGCCCCCTTTCCAGAAAAAATATTACTCAGCCCCTGGAAATTAATTTTTTTAAAAATTTTAATAGCAGTTACTCATCGCCCCCAAATGCACCTGTGGCCATCACCGCCCCCCTGGATCGCTGCAGCGCCTACCAGGGGGCGGTAGCGCCCACTTTGGGAATCACTGAGGTAGAGGCTGCAAGGAAAAATTGACTAAGCCAAATAAAATGCTTCCCAATGTTATCATTGTTGCACTGGGGACCCAATGTCTAGCTGTATCAATTTAACTGTATAATTTTTGTTTATCTTCATTCTAAGAAGCACCTTTTAGAAATTGTGCCTTTGATTGGAAATAAGTCAAAATTTGAGTTCTTAGAAGTAAAGTTTATGATCTACACAGACCTCTGTGTATATATTCGGGAACATTTTCATCTGGACTTAGAAATTCCTACTGGAACATAAAGAAGCTTTCCTTTTTAAAAATATTTTTGTTGATTTCAGAGAGGAAGGGAGGAGAAAGAGATAGAAACATCAATGACTGATCGGCTGCCTCCTGCACGCCCCACACTGAGAATCAAGACTCCAACCCGGGCACATGCCTTGACCCGGGAATCGAACCATGACCTTCTGGTTCATAGATCAATGCTCAACCACTGAGCCACGCTGGCTGGGCAAAGAAGCTTTCCTTTTATGCTTTACAAATGAAAAAACTGAGGCTCAAAGAGGCCAAGTAATCTTTCTTCTCATTTGCAAGCAGGGGGGAAAACCCCGTCTCAAGGCGGTTATGAGGATTGAATGTGTAAAACACTTAGTACTTGTTGTACAGCGAGTGCTAAGTATGTTAGTATTATAACTCTTTATTAGCTATGAACACTTGCCATTGGAGGTTTCCTGAAATAAACCAAACAGGCACTTGCAAGAACTTTACTGTTTCTTTTTGCTTTTTAAATTTTGGTAAACTTCATTCAAGAGCCAAAGCCAAACAGTATGCTTTTATAATTCTAAAGAAAAGTCATTGATAATGTAAGCAACTGATGAAAAAAGACGGGGGAGGGAGTTAAAACTTCAGTACCAATTATTGTAAAGAAATAAAGATGACTTAATTTCTACCCCTCCAACAGGTTGAAATAAGAAAATATTGCCTCGCTTGTAATCTCTTTGTGGCTGATATGGCAGTTCTGTTTAAGGTATTGTAATCGCCTTGTGGAGAGGGATTATATCATAAACCCCTTAGGGCTCCCAATATTCTGGCACAGGGAGGATAAAGAAACTAGTGGGCATCAGCTCTTTAGAAGAAGGTGCTAAGTAAACCCAAGGTATTTTAAACTATGAAATGTAAAAAATGAAATAAGGTAAATATAGTGTAGCTAAGAGCACAGACTCTGGAACTAAACAGGGTTCAAATCCTGGCTCTACCCCTTAGCAGATATGTGATCTTGGGCAAGGCATCTAACCACTGTTTCCTCATATATGAACTGGGATGACAATAGTGCCTCATAGAATGATGGTGTAGTAGATGAAGAGTTTAAACTGAGAAAATGCTTATAATAGTGCCTGCAACAGTAGGTAGTATATGTTTAAATCTTTTTTTTTTTTTGGTTAAATTTGGCCACAACAAACCCTTAATGTAGCTTTACAGTTTTTGTTTTGTTCTAGGGTCTTTACATGTCAGTCTATAATGAAGTTATACATCTTATAAGCTATTAGAAGACAAATTATAGCTATGAATATAGTTTAAAAGGGACTAATAGTTTCATAAAACATCCTAGACTCACATACATAACAAAAAACTAAAAATGATGCTGAGAAGTATTCAAGAAATGGTGTTTTTTTGTTAGCTTATTTTTTTATTTTATTTTATTTTTGCTGGGAGAGGTCTTTACTGACTATTCTTAATCTTTCTTCTTGGTATAAGGTATGACATTAATGATATAGGGTAAATACATGAAACAGTAGTTAACTGTGTGGGTTCTGGGTCAGATAGACTCTGCTTCAATTCCTGGTTCTTACATGTATTATAGGGCAGAGAGTCCTTGGGTGAGTCACTTAACCTCTCCAAGCCTCAGTTTCCCCATTTATAAAACACCCATGAGAGTGTTGTAAGGGTTAAATAGGATAATGCATATACAGTGTTTGGCACGAGGGTACTGCCTGGCACACAGTCTGCACTCCATTAATCTGAGCTATTATTTAAGTGTAATGCTCTGTAATACCACTGCCTTGATTATAAGACACTTATCATTGCATTTCAATGTTTCTGAAACAAAGATATGTCTTATAACTGCTGTTCTTGCTAACGACTTTCTTTTTCTTGAAAAGCTGTTGCTAAATCAGTGATGTGTTTTATAACTGATTAGAGGCCCAGTGCACAGATTCCTGCACTGGTGGGGTCCCTCAGCCTGGCCTGCGGGGAAAGGGCTGAAACTGGCTTTCTAACAGAGGGGTCCCGGATTGCAAGAGGGCACAGGCCAGGCCAAGGGACCCCCACCGGTATACGATTGGGGCCGGGTAGGGTTCCAGGGCATGTCTAGCCCGTCTCACTCATTCCCAATCGGCCAGACCCCAGCAGCAAGCTAACCTACCGGTTGAAGCGTCTGCCCCCTGGTGGTCAGTGCATGTCATAGCAACTGGTAGAACAGTCGAACGAACCGTCGGGCACTTGGCATATTAGGCTTTTATTATATAGGACTAGAGGCCTGTTGCACGAAAAGATTCGTGCAATAGGCTTTCCCTTCCCCCGGCTGCCGGCACCGGTTTTCCTCCAGCACCCAGGACTCAGGCCTTTGGTCCAGCCGCAGTGGAGAAGCCAAGCCTCTTCAGTCTTCAGTCTTCACTTCGTGCCTGCGTATGCAAATTAACCGCCATCTTTGTTGGGGTAATTTGCATAGTCACTCTGATTGGCTGGTGGGTGTAGTGGAGTGACACAAATTTGTATGTTTCTCTTTTATTACCCTAGGTCGCAGATAGCAGGCCCGGATGGTGGCGAGGCAGGCGGGATGGCGCTGTCCCACCCTGCCTGCAGTATGCAAATTAGCCGCCATCTTGTTGGCAGTTAATTTGCATATTGCTCTGATTAGCCAATGGGAGGCGGAGCAAATGTATGGTCAATTACCATGTTTGTCTATTATTAGATAGGATAGCATGATAGAACAGAGAAAAACAGTAGGCATAAGCAAATTTAACATTTATGCCTTTTCTTCGTCCTCTTATTTCATTAGTTAAGATTAAGTTCTTGTTACTATTCAATTCTACTGGTCAGACTATGTTTGACAGTTATCTGGTCCTAGCCAGCTCAGTCAATGAAATAAATCCATATATCTTACTCCCAACATGGCTGCTAAGCTCTAAGGACATAGACTTCGTATACTTACCAGCCACCATCATAATAGGAAATAAGAAGAAGGAATTATCTCACTGAGATCATTTAGTAGAGTCCAATGGTTTGGACTTTCTATAGGGAATTTCAGGTAGCCATTAACATAATTTAGTTCCGAAACCCATCACACAGCCAAAAACTCATGGTAGATGTCCCATGATGTTTTATATAAGAAGCCATTCAGTAACAAGTCATTGTAGGAATTCTTTCCAAATGTCAGCAGTTCATTTTGATAAACAATGAAAAACAGTAACAAAGAAAGTGTATTAGACACAGCCAGTCGGCCTGGTGGTCAAATCCCTCTAGTATTAACTACAACAATCAAGGCTCAACTAGAACAAGACTGCGCACAAAGACCACTAGGGGGTGCACCAAGAAAGCATAAAAAATGCGGAGACAAAAAAACATGACAGAAATGGAGGATATAGAGCTAAAAATCGCAATTTTGAGGGCTTGCAAAAATGTGCTAGAAGCTGTCAATAAACTTGAGGAGAGAGTCACGAAAACTAATGAGACCCTCGATGCTATGATAAAGAACCAACTAGAAATTAAGCATACACGGACTGAAATAAAGAATATTATACAGACACCCAATAGCAGACCAGAGGAGCGCAAGAATCAAGTCAAAGATTTGAAATGCGAAGAAGCAAAAAACACCCAACCGGAAAAGCAAAATGAAAAAAGAATCCGAAAATACGAAGATAGTGTAAGGAGCCTCTGGGACAGCTTCAAGCGTACCAACATCAGAATAATAGGGGTGCCAGAAGATGAGAGACAGCAAGATATTGAAAACCTATTTGAAGAAATAATGGCAGAAAACTTCCCCCACCTGGTGAAAGAAATGGACTTACAGGTCCAAGAAGCGCAGAGAACCCCAAACAAAAGGAATCCAAAGAGGACCACACCAAGACACATCATAATTAAAATGCCAAGAGCAAAAGACAAAGAGAGAATCTTAAAAGCAGCAAGAGAAAGAGACTCAATTACCTACAAGGGAATACCCATACGACTGTCAGCTGATTTCTCAACAGAAACTTTGCAGGCCAGAAGGGAATGGCAAGAAATATTCAAAGTGCTGAATACCAAGAACCTACAACCAAGATTACTTTATCCAGCAAAGCTATCATTCAGAATTGAAGGTCAGATAAAGAGCTTCACAGATAAGGAAAAGCTAAAGGAGTTCATCACCACTAAACCAGTATTATATGAAATGCTGAAAGGTATCCTTTAAGAGGAGGAAGAAGAAAAAGGTAAAGATACAAATTGTGAACAACAAACATGCATCTATCAACAAGTGAATCTAAGAATCAAGTGAATAAATAATCTGATTTACAGAATGAACTGGTGATTATAATGAATCAGGGACATAGAAAGGGAATGGACTGACTATTCTTGGGGGGGAAAGGGGAATGGGAGATGCGGGAAGAGACTGGACAAAAATCGTGCACCTATGGATGAGGACAGTGGGTGGGGAGTGAGGGCGGAGGGTGGGGCGGGAACTGGGAGGAGGGGAGTTATGGGGGGGGAAAAAAGAGGAACAAATGTAACCTGAACAATAAAGATTTAATTAAAAAAAAAAGAAAAAAAAAAGAAAGAAAGTGTATTAATGTATGTGCATGTGCAATTCATGAATTCCTTATCTAAATTCTTCCAATTTGCCAAAATGATACTAGCACTACAAAAATAGAGCCAACAAAAACTGGTTTTGGCTTCTCCTTGGCCTTTCTTGTTAGAATGCATTAGAAATTATAGTATTAGATACTTCTTTAATTAGAAACTAGGCTTGCTTGTATTCAAGACCTGGTCTTTCCTATTGAAAGCTCACCTAGGCCACCTTCTATACTCAATAGGAAACAAACGATTCTATAGAGAGGTGTAAAAACAAACAAAACGCGAACTAACTAACAAATTTTCCTTGGAATAAAAACCAAGAAAATGTCCTCTGTCAACTACTTTCACCTAAAAGGAAGGAAACAGTAATTTCCTATAACTTCTTTAAGAAGCTTTGAGACTTAAATTATATTTGAAAAAAAAAAAAAAAAAAAAAGAAGCAAAAAACCTGCCCAGGCTCTATACCTCTAGGTCTCAAAGCATGGGAAGCTCTTTGATAATATATCCCACTAACATTCTCTATACCCCCTTTTAATTAATGTATAGTTGACATATAATATTAGTTTCAGGTGTACAACACTGATTCAACATTTATATACCTTACAATGTGAGCACCATGATAAGTCTAGTAACTTGTCTTGGTACAAAGTTATTAAAATATTATTGACTATATTCCCCATTCTTTAATGATATCTCTGTGATTTATTTATAACTGGCAGTTTGTACTTCTTTTTTAAAAAATATATTTTTTATTGATTTCAAAGAGGAAGAGATAGAAACATCAATGATGAGATAGAATCATTAATCGGCTGCCTCCCGCACACCCCACACTGGGGAGTTAACCTGCAACCTGGGCATGTGCCCTGACTGGGAATCGAACTGTGACCTCCTGGTTCATAGGTCGACACTCAACCACTGAGCCATGCCGGCCAGGCAGTTTGTACTTCCTAATCCCCTTCACCTTTGTCACCTATCTCCCCAACTCTTTCCATTCTGGCAACTATCAGTCTGTTCTTTGTATCTAAGAGTCTATTTTGTTTGTTCATTTTTTTTTTTTAGATTCCACATGCAAGTGACAGGAAGGGTATTTTTTTTTTTTTTACTTACTTCACTTAGCATAATACCCTCCAGGGTCCATCATGTAGATGCAAATGATGAGACTTCACTCTTTCTTATGGCTAAGTAGTATTCCACTATTTAGATATACCACATCTTCCTTATCCATTCATCTACTGATGGACACTTAGGTTGCTTCCATATCTTGGCTATCATAAATAATGCTGTAATAAACACAGGGGTGTATAAATGGTTTCAAATTAGTGTTTTCATTTTCTTCAGATAAATGTCCAGAAGTGGAACTGTTGGATCATATGAGTTCTCTTTTTAATTTTTTGTCTCCCCTTTCAAAGACTGTCCTCAGGCTCCTCAGATAGGCTTCATTCCAGCCTCAACAGATTTAGATCCTATTCTAGTTTGTCTTTCTGTCTTTTTTTTGTTTTGTTTTGTTTTGTTAATCCTCACCTGATATTTTTCCATTGGTTTTTAGAGAGTGGAAGGGAAGGGCAGAGACACACAGAGAGAAACATCGAAGAGAGACACAACAATTGGTTGACTTCCACATGAGCCCTAGTCAGAACCCTTCAGTTTGCAGGCTGATGCTCTATCCACTGAACCAAACCAGCTGGGGTTGTTTTTCTGTCTTATCTTCCATGCTCTAGAGCAGCAGGTGCCAACCAGTGGTCCGTGGATCGCTAGTTTAAGGAAACCTTTGGAGCAGCGGTAGCCAACAGGGGGTCCGTGAGGTGCAAAAGGTTGGCGACCGCTGCTCTAGAGCATACTCTATCTGGGGTTTGAATAGAAACTTCAAGGATCAACAGTGAACCATTATGCTCTCACGCCTACATTATGCCCGCATCTTATTTGATTCTTTGGCAGGTTGCACTGACATGAAAAAGCGTACTGTTTCTTCGGCATTCCTCCTGGCTCTAATTGGTTTGTAATCCTCAATGACTATAAGAGAACTGCCTCAATTTAAGTTCTAGCAGGTCTGCTTCTCTCAAATCATTTGTCACCGCCCCCACCACCATCACACTGAGTCACTGTTGCCTTGGATATACACAACGTGGTGCTCAATTATTCAGGTGCAGATAATCCATACCTTGTTCTTCGTCTTTCCTGCCTTAGACTTCATTTCTCAGCAGTTTTTCAACCAGCAAAGTAAGAAAGAGTAATATACTTTGCTGAAATATGGTACTGGCACATAGTAGGTATTCAATAAACACTGTTCCAATATTGAGTAGGTAAAGCATGCAATCAGTCAAATGAGTCGCCTAGCAACACTCTAAAAGTTTAGAGTGATGGAAAGTAGTGATGACTGGTTAAAAATTCAAGTTCTTGTTATCTGTGAATTTCATCTGTCCAGGTGAGTGGTTTTCAAACATTTTCTTAGTAATGAAACCTATTTTCTTTGTTTTTTTAAAATTATTAAATTTATTGGGGTGACATTAGTTAATAGGATCATATAGGTTTTCAGTTTACATTTCTATGATACAAGATCTGTATATTGCACTGTGTGCCCACCACCCAAAGTCAAACCATCTTCTGCCACTATATATTAGGCCCCCTCCACCCCAATGAAACCTATTTTCATAGGTGAACTTTAATAGAGAAACCTCACAGATAAAACAGATAAAAGTGGACATACTCAAAGGATGTCTTTGAATAACGTCTGGGGCCTCACCCATAGAATGTAGTGGTGAACACTTTTTAATGCTAGCATAATCATACAAGGTATGTCTAGAATGTAGGAGCTAGAGCCCTATGCTCTCCAAATAGGCCAGTTAGTTATGGGAAGAAACGAAATGGGCAAATTGGTAGGTACATCATCAGCTGAAAATGAGGATGTGAATTTGCTAAGCCTAATATGAAATGGTGTACAATCACAACCATTATAAAAGAAAAGAAAAGGAAAGAAAATATCATTACTGTTCCCTTTAGAGCTAGCATAGGTGGGCAGAAGCTGTTGGAAGCAGTTTGAGACTGCAGTCATCCATGAGCCTGTAGGAGGTCCCACCCACCAATGTGACTCCAGGGTAATCTATTTCACCTCGCTCAGACACAGTGTTTCATAGATGTGAATGCAAAATAACCTTAACCAGTAATTTTAAACCAGGAGAACAAAAGGAACATGATTGAAACTAATTTACATTTTCAATTATTATTACAAAAATTTTGAAACTTGCTTTTTCCATGTGTGTGGTCTGTTTATTTTTAAATGATCACCTTTAACCCACAGGAAGTAATATGTTTGAAAAGGGTTCCAGGATGCTGGCTATGGTGAGATAGAGAAAACAAATTAGGATTGAGATTCTCTTACTCTCTAAGATGCCATGTTCTCACAATAAATAAGACTGAACTACAAACACATGCAAGGTTCCCTGAACTCTACTGTTGTCAAAAAATCCCCCACATTGTTCCAAAATCCAGATTTTCCTATTCAAAACAGTGTTATGTTTTCAAGGCTTTATGTTCTTATTTAAATGGTTAGAACTTATATGAGTGGCCTGACACTGATGCCCACATCTATTTCATCTATTTCTTAAGCAAGGCTTCAGAAAGGTCTGCCTTTGTTTTTACTTTAGCAATGAGAATATTGTTTTGTACCTTAAAAGAGATTTTTTTGTCATAGTTGGATATCTTCCCCTTGGTGTAGATTCCTTAGCTGGTGTAGAAAGCTTAGCAGGGGCTCCCAATGACACATCTATTTAGTGTGCCTTGTTTTCAGCTTGGCAGCTTTGGGACTTACCTTACAGTGACCTCAGTGCTGGATATTTAATTCATATAATTTTTTTGTTGAAATGGAGCAACTTTTGCTCTATGTCTCCAAATATATCCTTTCACTTGAAGAAATTTATCCTTTACACAATTATATCATATCAACAGACCACAGAAATTCACTTTTCTTTAATTTTGATTTTAAAACTGACCACAATAAAATTGACTTGGGAGAGGGGAACAGTTCTATGATTTTTAACACATGTAACACCCACAAGAATCAGGACATAGGACAGTTCCATCACCTCCAAAACTCCCTTGTGATGGCCCAGCCCGTGTGGCTCAGTGGTTGATCATTGACCTATGAACCAGGAGGTCACGGTTTGATTCCTGGTCAGGGCACATGCCTGGGTTACGGGCTTGATCACCAGTGTGGGGCGTGCAGGAGGCAGTTGATCAATGATTCTCTCTCTCCCTCTCCCTTCCTCTCTGAAATCAATAAAAAAAAAATAAAAGAAACTCCCTTGTGCTGCCCCTTTGTATTCACATTTTGAGAATGCCATCTAAATGGAATCATGTAGTATGTAGTGTTTTGAGTCTGGCTTCTTTCACTCAGCATAATGCCTCTGAGATCCATCCAAGTTACTTGTGTTTCAGTTGCCCATGGTATGCAAATACCACAGTTTACCCATTCATCCTTTGAAGTGTGTTTGAGTTGTTTCCAGTTTGGAGCTATTATGAATTCAGCTGTTTATAAACACTTGTGTACAGGTTTTTATTGAGCGTAAGTTTCATTTCTCCAGGGTAAATACCCAGAAAGATTTCTGGGTCACATAGTAAGTGTATACTGACCTTTATAAAGAATTGCCAAACTGTTTTCCAGACTAAGCACCATTTTACATTCCCACCAGCAACACATGAAGGTGCCTGTTCCACATCCTCGCTGGCATTTAGTATTGTCAGTATTTTGTATTTTAGCCTTTGTCATGGTTTCTGTTTGCATATCCTTGATGCTAGTAATGCTGAGCAAGTTTTCACATGCTTATTTGTCATCCTTACACCTTCTTTTATGAAGAATCTGTTCAAGTCTTTTATTTTTAAATTGAATTCCTTGCTATTTTTACTGTTGAGTTTTGAGAGTTCTTTATGCATAACGGTAACAGGTCCCTTGTTGGATATGTAATTTGTAAATTTTTTTCTCCAAGTTTGTGGCTTGTCATTTCTTTTCCTTAACATTAAGTGTCTTTTCCAAAACGAAGGTTTTTATTTTGATGATGTCCAGGTGACTTTTCCTTTTATGGATCAAGAGTTTGCTCTCATTCCTAAGAACTCTTTCCCTATCTCTGGGTCATGAAGAGTTTCTCTTAAAGTTTTACAGTTTTATATTTTAGACCTGTGATGCATTTTGAGTTAGTTTTTTGTGTAAGGTAAGAGCTTTAGGTCAAAGTTCATTTTTTTTCCTGCATATGGATATCCAATTTCTCCAGCAACACTTGTTCAAAGGACTATTCATTCTCCATTAAACTGCTTTTGCATCTTTGTCAAAAATCAAATGGCCATACTTGTGAGTCTATTCTTTTCCACTGATCTAGGTATCTATCTTTTTGTCAGTTCCACACTGTCTTGATTATTGTAGCTTTATTGCCAGTCTTAAATCTGAGTACTGATTCCCTCACTTTATTCTTTTACTGACGCTCTATCCACTGAGCCAAACCAGTCAGGGCAAATTATGAATTCAATTTCTTTAACAGGTTATGGGACTACTGAGGTTATCTATTTCATCTTGGATGAATTTTTATAGTTTGAGATTTTTGAGGAACTGGTCCACTACTTCTAAGTTGTCAAATATGTGTTGTTTCCCTTATTATCCTTTTAAAGTCTTTGGAGGTCTAGCATTCTGGATATTGTTAATTTGTATCTTTTCTTTTCTTTTTTACCTTTGTCAGAAATGATAAGCCTCTAGCAAGGCTGGAAAAGGTAAAAAGAGAAATGATACAATATGCTTTTGTATGATTTCAATTCTTTAAAATTCATTAAGGTTCCTTTTATGACTCAGAATACAGTGTATCTTGTTAAATGTTCCATGTGCACTTGACAAGAATGTGGATCGTGCTATTGTTGGGTGGAGTGTTCTATAAATATCAATTAGATCCAGTTGGTTGTCAGTTCTTCTATATCCTTGCTGATTTTCTGTCCAATATTTCTATCAATTACCGAGAGAGGAGTGTTAAAGTTGCCAACTATAATTATGGATTGTCTATTTCTCCTTTCAGTTCTGCCAGTTTTTGCTTCAGGTATTTTGAAGCACTGTTGTTAAGTGGATACACATTTTGGATTGTTATCTCTTCTTAGTGAATTAGCTCTTTTATAATTATGTAAAGTCCCTCTTTATCCCTAGTAATTTTCTTTGCTCTGAAGTCTAATTTTCTGCTATTAATATAGTCACTCTAACTTTCTTTTGATTAGTGTTTGCATGGTATACCTTTTGCCATTTTCTACTTTTAACCTACCTATATCATTATATTTGAAGTGAGTTTCTTGAAGACATTTTATAGCTACATCATTTAAAAAAATCAATTCTGATAATTTATTTTAACTGGTGTTCACAATGTGTTGCTTAATGATGGAGACACATTCTGAGAAATGCATCATTAGTTGACTTCATCATTGTGTTAACATCATAGCGTGCACTTACACAAACCTAGATGGAATAGCCTACTACACACCTAGGGTACATGGTACAGCCTGTTGCTTCTAGGTCTAGGATATAAGCCTGTACAGCTGTTAATTGTACTGAATACTGTAGGGAGTTGTAACACTATGGTAAGTATTTGTGTATCTAAACACATCTAAACCTAGAAAAGGAATGGTAAAAATACGGTCTAAAAGATAAAACATGGTACACCTGTATAGGGCACTTAACATGAATGGAGCTTGCAGGACCAGAGGTTGCTCTGGGTGAGCCAGTGAGTGAGCGGTGAGTGAATGTGAAGGCCTAGGACATTACTGTACATGACTGGAGGGTTTATAAACTCTGTCCCACAAGCCCTCCCTCTGCTCCCCTCCAACAGGGTCAGAAATGGGATGACTGAAGCTGTCAATACTGCTCCATGAACAGGAGTGTGGGCTGGGCTAACTGGAAATATCGAGAAGAAACTGGCTAAGTGTAGATCATTGTAATAATGACTGTCAGGAGGGAGTGAAAGGTGGCCGAGGGTCAGTAGGAATAAGAAAATCAAGATGGCGAGATAAAGGAACATAGGGGACTGTCATGGCCAGGTGGTTTTGGCTACTGCATGCTGGAGCAGCGGTCAGATTAAGGAACTTTGTGGTATTCATAAAAAAGAGGGTGTTTAACAACATGGAGAGGGTGTAGAACTGAGGACTCAATATTTGGACTTTGGAAATTTGTTTTTGGTTCCATTGATCCTATCTAGCAAAAAGGGCTCTCTCTGGTATTGAACTGATGGAAGAAATATAACTTATCCATGCTTTGTATCATTACAACTGGAAAATATTTCCAAAGCACAGGGACAGGCTGGCCCTCCACCACAGAAAGCTTTTAATATAGTGGCAGTGGGACTTAATACTGGTTAAGGTAGGTCCTGTGGGTCTGTGTCCTTGTACAGGATCTTAAGTCCTCAACAAAGAATTAACAGCCATGTACTCTGAACACCTTCAAGCTAGATCTGGAAGGGCTGCAGAGCCTTCTGAATATGTAGATCTGGGGGTACAGGCTCCTCTGTGCTGAAACAGGCCAGTGGCTGACTGATTAGGATGAAGTTGGTACACTTAAAACTGAGGTGCTGTGAGTGAAAGGGAATCTATTGCCAAGCCCCATAGATATTGTTCCTGTCAAAGAAAAAAAATTCCTTCTGAACCACATATCCTTCCATTTCTTTCAGGAAATTCAGCACTATTATAATCTTTTGGGACTTCCATTGTATGTACAGTCCCTTGTTGACTGAAATGTCATTATGTAGCACACGACTATATACACATTTAGACCGCTTGCATTTATTTATTGATATGTTTGGATTTGGGTCTACCATTTTATTATTTGCTTTCTGTTTGTTACTTCTGTTTTTCCTTCCTCTTTCCCACTTATTGTTCTCTTTGGAGTTATTTGAACATTTTTTTTTCATTATTTAAGTTAATCAACTGTGTTTTTGACACGTCTTTGTATACTAATTCATAGTAAAGGATGACGATACTTTACTCAGAATAGAAATTGTACCACTTGAAGTGGAAAGTAAAAACCCATATAGGTCCCTTTTCCCTCCCCCTTTTATGGTGAAGTTGTCTTATATATACTTGCATACATTGAAAACTATCAGACAATGCTAGAATTTTTGCTTTCACATATAAAATACATTCCAAAGAACTCAAGAGGAGAAAAATAGTCTATTATATTTACTAATTCTTTACTCTTCATTCTCGATGTTCCAAGTTTCCTTCCAGTATTATTTCCCTTTAACAATTCTGTCAGAGCAGGTCTGCTGGCAATGCATTCTCCCTCATCTGTTTTTCCTAATCTAAAAATGCCTTTTACATTTGAGGCAGGATAGTAAGAAGACAGGAAAATTCCTTGGCAAGTGGAATGGGGAAACTGAGACAGCTGATTCAAACTAGCTTTATCTAGCACCCTGACTCACCTGCCCCCATCCCCCTTGCAGGAACACTCCCTTAAGCATTAAGCACTCAGGACAATGATGTTCTGATCAGTATCAAATAATCTTAGGAAAAAACTTCAGGTCTATTGACCACAGAGACAGAGTTTTGATCAAAGTAGAGATAACATCTTAAAACCACAGCAAGGTCAGGTGAGGCGAAGCCATGGTTGGCATCAGGACCAAATGCAATGACCAATGACCCCCTTACTCTAGTGCCAAGTAATCAGTAGAGACCACAACGCTGACCCTCTATGCTCATTTTGATAAATCAGCATATTAAAGGACACACCTGGAAAGCTGATGAATATTTTATTGAGATTCTACCCTGAGACCTCCTCTAAAATTCCTGCCTTTAGAAAATAGATAAAAACCCTTAAGACAAAGGACCCAGTGTGAGATCCATGGCTTCTGACAAGAAATGTGTCATTTGAATCATTTTCCCTTATAAATCTTTTTGTCTTTTGTTTCCAAAAGTTTGCTTATGAGTGGATTTCTTCGTGTTTATCCTTTTGGGGGTTCACAGAGCTTTTTGAATCTTTAAGTTTATGTCTTTTGTCAAAGTTGGGAAGTATTCACATTTTTTCAAATATTTTTTTCTGCTTGGTATCTTCCTCTTCTTTGGGACTTCAATGACATGAATGTTAGCCTTTTTATTACTGTTCCAAAAGGCCCTTGAGGCTCTGTTCTCTCCAATTCCCCAGTCTTTCTCTCTTCTTTTTATAAAAAAAATTTATTGATTTTAGAGAGGGGAAGAAAGGGAGGGAGGGGGAGAGACAGACATCGATTTGTTTTCCACTTATATATGCATTCATTGGTTGATTCTTGTATGTGCCCTGACCAGGGATAGAACCTGCAACCCTGGCATATTTGAACAATGCTCCAACCAAGTAAGCCTCTTTGATGCTACAACAGGGCCTCTCTTCTTTAAATTAGATCATTTTTATTGATCTATATTCAAGTTGACTGACTCCTGTCATTGCCATTCTATTAAGCTCACCCAGTGAGTTTTTTTAAAATTTTGATTATCATATTTTCAGTTTTAATCTAGGTATCTGGCTCTTCTTTATATTGCTTATTTCTTTGCTGAGATTTTTCATTTTTCATGCATTTCCAAAGTGTTCACCATTGCTTGTTAGAATACTTGTGTAATAGCTGCTTTAAAGTCTCTGTCATATAATCCTAACATCAGTGTTGTCTCAGCATTGAGATCTTTTGTTTTTTTTTGTTCCCATGCAAGTTTAGATTTTCCTGGTTCTTCTTTTTTTAAAAAAAATATATTTTATTGATTTTTTACAGAGAGGAAGGGAGAGAGATAGAGAGTTAGAAACATCGATGAGAGAGAAACATCGATCAGCTGTCTCCTGCACATCTCCTACTGGGGATATGCCCGCAATCAAGGTACATGCCCTTGACTGGAATCGAACCTGGGACCTTTCAGTCCGCAGGCCGATGCTCTATCCAGTGAGCCAAACCGGTTTTGGCATTCCTGGTTCTTCTTATACCAAGTAATTTTAGATTGTATCCTGGATACTTTAAATATTTTATTATGAATCTATGTGTCTTGTTTAAATCCTATAAAAATGTTGATTTTTTTTTTAAAGTAGGCAATTGACTTCATTAGGTTTGGCCTATGAGTTCCAACCCCCTTTCTGTGGGCTGTGGCTCTGATGTCAGTTCCGTTTTCAAAATTGCTGCAGGGCATTTTGGATCTGTCCCATGTACGTACCACAGTATTCCATCTAGGTCCTGGGTGGTGGTGTTTTACTTCAGTTCTCAAAAATGTTTGCTACAGTCATTAGGCTCAGATCCTTTCCTTCCAGATAAGGGGATGAGCTAAGGAGATCATGAACAACTTTATGGGGTTCCTTTCCCTGAGGCTGTCTCTGTGATCTCCCTGGTACCTTCCAGTGACTTGCACCTAGCTCTTGTTTTCAGTCCTCTAGCCAGAAAGTTGGGTCTTTACATGCTTTTTTGAGAGAGAGAGAGAGAGAGAGAGAGAGAGAGAGAGAGAGAGAGAGTGAGAGAGAGAGAGAGAGAGAGAGTTTTTCCCCCTTCCTTGGAGTTCTGGCTTCTGGTGACTCTCACTGCGCTTCTATTGCCACCACAAGAAAAAGAAAAAACGTGGGGGATTTTCACATCCTCTCTGGGAGTTACTTTTGTTCTTTTTATTTCTCCAATCCGTGCTCACAACTTTAAGATATGGATCAAAATTTATATCTTCTAAGAAGTCTTACCTTACTATTTTACTGAATCTCCTCAGCACCAATGTATTAATTCTACAATATATTATTAAAAACTTGTTTTGCTTCAAATGTCTGTGCTCTGTTCCTCATATTGAGATTGCATAAGGGCAGAACCCATGGCTTCAGAACCCTTTTTACTTCCCACATCCAGATAAGCATCCCGAAGATAGACAGTATTCAATAAGTTTAATTATCTGGTTGACAGATGTTCCAATCAGTCTTTGTAAAAATAAGAGTATCTTTGCACATTATGAGGATAAGGAGAACAATAAAATAGGGGGAAAGAAAGGTGCTAATTAATCATCAAGATAAAACAAGGTACAGTTGGTTGCACTATGTTCATTTTGAAAATGAGAATTTATTGCAATGTCACTGCTTTATCAGGGAACAATTTGAACATAATAAGAATTTTCTGTTTGCTTCTGCAGGATTTTGTCTATAAGAAACACTAGGTGAATGCACAGAACTGCACCCAGTTGAACTAAGCTAAAAGGAATATATGAAATGCACTGACCAGCTACCTCAGTTCACTGAGTGTATTATGAGCCACACTCACATCTAGTGTTTGTTTCAACTTTCCTTCCAATTTTAGATAACTTTCCTTCTGCCACTTCACCATGGCTCACAAGCTGCAACCCTTCTGTGGTTCATGTCTGCACATAAACTTCAGGTCTTGTTCAAGGTAAAGTGCCATATTTATTATAGATTAATATACTTCCTAGCTATTTGAGATGTATAAGATTATGTCACTGTTTTCGTTAAGTTCCTATATTTTTGTTTATTTGGCACTGATGAAGTTTTTGTATTCTGTGCTCCTAAACCCTGCACTTCCCCCATAATCCATTTGGTTATTATCATGTGATTTTACATAACTTGGTGATTTTTAGAAACACATTACACTCAGGAGAACTGAGTGTAATGGAGTGGAGAAGAGGGAAGACTGGTGGAAGGATAAGATATACGGATAAAAACAAGAAACAAGATACGGAGCATATTCTTTAATTTCAATATTTGGGCAAGAAGATTTTCTTTGATCTATAACCATCCAAAAAAGAAGAGCATTGCCTGACACCACTAAACTGGGAACTGGTAGCTAATCCAATCACAGATTAGTTTGCTCTAAAGCAAACATGTCAAACTTTCGGCATGTGGCCCACCGGCCGCGAGTTTGACATGCTTGCTCTAGAGTCAACTTCAACTCAATGGTTCAGAGTAGAAGGGACACAGCTTCCCAGGACTAGTCTCCCTAACATGAGAGCATCACCTAAATAGAGAAAGCATAGGAGAAGGTACCAAATCCTCTAGCTTCTGATTGGAAACCCCGAGAAGAAAGCCACAAGAATGTCTTGTTTCCTCATATCCACCTATTTTTATCCTACTGATCTTTCTAGTTCTAGCTCGCATCTCACCTTTGCCAAGCAATCACCTCTCATCTTTTCCTCCTATAACCACTTATATACATGTTTATACTAAAAATTAGTAAGGCATACCTCATTTTATTGTGCTTCACAGATGTTTCTTTTTTTTTTTAAACAAACTGAGGGCAAGGTCCTCCATCAGCAAAAAGATTACAACTTGCTTTATTGTGATACTCACTTTATGGCAGTGGTCTGGAACCAGGCCCACAATATCTCCGAGGTGTGCCTATATAGCAGTTATTTCTTTTCTGCCATCCCTTCAACACACCTGCATATGGACTCATGCACACCCATCAGTGACTCATTCTACTTGTAATTCTCATGACTTTTAGGGGATCTCTGTGTGTGTGTAGGAGTTGTATGTGTGGGCGGGTGTCTCTGGTCCAGAAATTTGCCTTGTCAGCTAGACTGTGAGCTTTAAGTCGAGCACAAATCATTTTGCCCCAAAAGCCTATTAAGAGCAAGGACAGTGCTATGCTATGTGGGGTCCAAAAGATCTTTTGTGTCTTTTGTATGGCAAGCAGTCGACCATTAAATCTATGCTTAGAAAGAACCAGTGATTTGGGTAAGGAGTCTATTCATTTATTTACCTTGAAAATGACTTATTTTTAGGTGAGCAATTAAAGGTATTAAAATTCAATTCAGAATCAATAGACTACAGGAAGGAATCTC
>NW_005355666.1:1121225-1133725 GCF_000412655.1 Myotis brandtii | reverse complement strand
CCTCTTCAAAACAACCTTTTCTACCTGCCTTCAAATTCCACTCCTGGGGCATTCGGACTAGATCCACTCATTGCTCTGGTCTGGCTGGGGGTTCTTGGCCTTGGCACTACTTATTGTTGTGGGGCTGCCCTGTGCACTGTAAGATGTTTAGCAGTATCCCTGGCCTCCACCCACTAGATGCCAGTAGCGCTCACCACCACCCATCAAGTTGTGACAACTAAAATGTCCTCCAGGAAGTAAAATCACCCCAGCTGAGAATCACTGCTTTGGTCTAATGAGGACTCCTTATCTCCCTGCTACTGTTCCTACCTTACTGATTAGGGAGCATCATCATCACAAAGCTCTGGCTGCCTCTCTCTCCCTTCAGAGTGTGGGGTGTGTATGTCCTTATCTCCAATAGAGTAGAGGCCTATGAAAGGCAGGGTCTGGTTCTTTGTGATTTCTTGTTTTTTTCTAGTATAGTTGAGTAAAAAACCCATACATAATTTTAAATATTGCCCTGGCTGGGTAGCTCAGTTGGTTAGAGCACCATCCCGATATGCCAAGGTTTCGGGTTCGATCCCTGGTCAGGACACATACAAGAAGCAACCAATGAATGCATAAATAAGTGGAACAACAAATCAATGTTTCTCTCTCTCTCTCTCTCTCCCTTCCCTTATCTCTAAAAATCAATTGAAACTCCCCCAAAAACATAATTTTAAATATTAAGTCACCTCTTGTTTCTTTTAGGTGCCTAGTTTAATAATTATTTTTATGTTCTAATTAGTTAACATCGATCCATCTATCAATAAATCCTATCACATTCCATGATTTATTATTATGGCCCTGACTTATCACTCCCACTGTTAGTCAAGATTCTTTGGCCACAGTCATTACACAGAGACTTACACACTGTCTCCTGGCCAGTTACCAAAACCATATTTTAAAAAATTTTATGACCCATCTCCTTAAGCAACTGGCTTCTGGGGTAAAATGAGTAGGAGCAAGCACATTTTTAAATATGCTGCTTAAAATATTAGATTGTTCAAGGAAACAGACCCCATGATTTCTCATTCCAGGGGCCAAACCAGTCACAAAACCATGAGACCATCAACATCCAATCAGTATTGTTGTGATTTCCCCTTTGAGAGAGACTCCTTGTGGAGAATGATAAACTAGAAGCAAAGATGATTCTGTCCATGTGAATAATTTCCGGCCCCTGAAATGTAAGCCGGAGTGTTGGGTGGAACTTCCAGGAAGGTTGCTCAAAGAATTGACATGGCTGGGAGGTGTATCCTCCAGCGGTTCTCAACCCGTGGGTCGCGAACAATGAAAATACATCCTGCATATCAGATATTTACATTATGAGTCATAACAGTAGCAAAATTACAGTTATGAAGTAGCAACGAAAATAATTTTATGGTTGGGGGTCACCACAACATGAGGAACTGTATTAAAGGGTTGCGGCATTAGGAAGGTTGAGAACCACTGCTTGACCCTTCAGCTTTTTTTCCATCTTGTAGCCTGTGATGGTTTGAAGGAGTTTGTGCAGCCACCTTGGACCATGTTGTGATCTTGAGGTTAGAAGCCTGGCATTGCCAATGATGGAGAAGGGCAGAAGCTTATGCCCCTGATGATGCTGTGGAGCTATAGCAATCCTCAACAGCCCACACCTGGATTTCTGTCACATGATACAGTATTGTTTCTTGGATAGAGAACTGAATGTCCATTCTATTTAAGCTGCTGTTACTTTTGGTCTCTAATTCCTTCAGTTCAGTACAATACCTGTCTGTTATGGGTTGAATTATATCCCTAATAAGGTGTGTTGAAGTCCTAACCCCCAATACCTGTGAATGTGGCCTTATTTGGAAATAAGAACTTGGTAGATAAAATCAGGTTAAGATGAGATCATACTGGATTAGGCTGGGCCCTTGACCCAATATGATTGGTATCCTAAGAAGAAGAAAAGATACAGACACACACAGGGAAAAGATGGCCACGTGACTACAGACGCAGAAACTACAGTGATGCATCTCTGTAGGCCAAGGAATGCCAAGGATTACCAGACACTAGAAAAAGAGGCAAGGGAGGATTCTCTCCTATAGATTTCAGAGGGAGAATGCCTTGCCAATACCTGGATTTCAGACTTCTAACTAGCTTCCAGAACTGTTAAAACAATAAATTTTTGTTGTTTTAAGCTATCTGGTTTGTGGTACTTTGTTACAGCAGCCCTAGGAAACTAATACACTACTAATGGAGTCCTAGACTTAAGTCTAAATAAATCACTTGGCTCTCAAAACTCCTGACAAGGCATGGACCAGAGGTTGCATGTGCAAAAAATATTATGTGCTTTTAGTATACAGAAGGCTCAAAATGAATCAACATTGTGAATATAGACGCCGAGAAAGTTAACGCAACCCTAAATAGACTTCACAGAAATTGGCTACCTAGAAAAGTTGGCAGCAGCAGGATTGTTCTGCTCTGTACCAGTGCCAGTGAGGGCAGCTGAAGTGTAGCCTGCAGTTCTGGGTTCCTCACTTTATTGGGAAAGGAACACTAGATTGGGATCATTATTCTGAAAAGCAGAGTACTAGAAAAATGTCTGAAGACTTAGGAATATTGGGCCTAGCAGGGACAGGCTCAGGAGGATAGCCACTTTCACTGTCTTAAAGGCTCTCATAAAATAGGAAAACAGTAGATGCTGAATAAGTGCTTACTGAAGGCAAATGATCAATCCATTCAGTTGAACTAGGAGCAATGAGTGAGTCAAAGGACACACATTTAGGCCAAATGTAGGACCTATCTAGCTAGTGAAAAAGAAAATAAACTTTGAAAGTATATTGAAAGAAGAAACCCATCAGTGGATGACTAGATAAGCACATGATGGTATCTCTATGCAATGGACCATTTTCCAGCCATAAAAAGCAATGAAATACTGACGCATGGCAGAACCTCAGAAACATTGTGCAAGTTGAAAGAAACCACACACAAAAGGTCATCCTATATAATAAAAGGGTAATATGCAAATTGACCCCAACGGCGGAACGACCAGTTGCTATGATGCGCACTGACCAACAAGGGGCAGACACTCAATGCAGGAGCTGCCCCCTGGTGGTCAGTACGCTCCCACAGGGGGAGCTCTGCTCACCCACAAGCTGGGCTGACAGCTGCGAGTGCAGCGGTGGTGGTGGAAGCCTCTCCTGCCTCCTCGGCAGTTGAGCATCCCCCGAGGGCTCCTGGGTTGCCAGAGGGGATGTCTGACTGCCAGCTTAGGCCTGATGCCCCCCCCCCCCCCCCCAGAGAGCAGGCCTAGGCCGGCAGGTGGACACTCCCCAAGAGTTCCCAGACTGCAAGAGGGTGCAGGCCATGCTGAGGGACCAAGATCATTATTCTGAAAAGCAGAGTACTAGAAAAATGTCTGAAGACTTAGGAATATTGGGCCTAGCAGGGACAGGCTCAGGAGGATAGCCACTTTCACTGTCTTAAAGGCTCTCATAAAATAGGAAAACAGTAGATGCTGAATAAGTGCTTACTGAAGGCAAATGATCAATCCATTCAGTTGAACTAGGAGCAATGAGTGAGTCAAAGGACACACATTTAGGCCAAATGTAGGACCTATCTAGCTAGTGAAAAAGAAAATAAACTTTGAAAGTATATTGAAAGAAGAAACCCATCAGTGGATGACTAGATAAGCACATGATGGTATCTCTATGCAATGGACCATTTTCCAGCCATAAAAAGCAATGAAATACTGACGCATGGCAGAACCTCAGAAACATTGTGCAAGTTGAAAGAAACCACACACAAAAGGTCATCCTATATAATAAAAGGGTAATATGCAAATTGACCCCAACGGCGGAACGACCAGTTGCTATGATGCGCACTGACCAACAAGGGGCAGACACTCAATGCAGGAGCTGCCCCCTGGTGGTCAGTACGCTCCCACAGGGGGAGCTCTGCTCACCCACAAGCTGGGCTGACAGCTGCGAGTGCAGCGGTGGTGGTGGAAGCCTCTCCTGCCTCCTCGGCAGTTGAGCATCCCCCGAGGGCTCCTGGGTTGCCAGAGGGGATGTCTGACTGCCAGCTTAGGCCTGACCCCCCCCCCGCAGGTGGACATTCCCAGAGGGGTCCGAGACTGTGAGAGGGCACAGACCTGGCTGAGAGACCCCCCCCCCACGAAGGCCTAGGCCGGCAGGTGGACACTCCCCAAGAGTTCCCAGACTGCAAGAGGGTGCAGGCCATGCTGAGGGACCAACCCCCCCAGTGCACAAATTTTCATGCACCAGGCCTCTAGCATATTATATGATTCCTAATGGGTGTAGGGATTTCTTTGGGGGTGATGAAAATGTTTTGGAACTAGAGGTGGTGGTCGCACAACATTGTGAATGTACTAAATGGCACTGCATTATTCACTTCAAAATGGTTCATTTTACATTATGTGAATTTCATTTCAATAAAAAGGGATGAAAAACTTAAAAGAAGGCTAGCATCTGCTTTGTGGTAAGAGAAGCTGTATGTAGAATTTAGCAATTTCTGCATCAAAGAACAAGCACATTAAAATCACAACAGAGATCCAAAGGACCCTTCATGGTAAACACTGAGAGTCTACTGAAGGGTAACTAATTACTAGATACAAATGTTGAAGACTTTCCATCATGGTTCTAAGGTTCTCTGGCTGCACAACTCATGATTACTACCTTAAGAGATCACAATTATTTTTCTATTTTCATTTTATGCCGAAACAAAACACTCTCCCAGGTGGCTTGACAACATTCTCAGTGTTCCTAAGTGACTTATCAAATCAACAATTCATTCAACCATAGCCATTTTGAAACTGTAACACACAATGATTATAAGTTCATCATTTAAATTCTCCCTTGAAGGCCAAAGTCCAGTATGGTACACATATTCCATTATAAAATTTTTCAAAGCTTTATAACTGAGGATAATGTGAAAAACACTAGAGTTATCCCAAAGTAGGATTCTAAGTCATTTTACTGCTTTCCTCATAAGTGGCCTTCAAGAAATTTAGTTGAATGAAAACCTGACTAAAAGGCTCTACCACAGTGCTCCTGCCCCAGGGGCTGTACAATTTCACAAATTATTTCTACCATGGATGGCCCAGGGTGTCTCACTCATGTAGATGGTTTCTCATCTCGTCAAAGATAGAAATGTTAGTGAGAAAAACTTTAACTTGGTTTAAAATCCTAGTTCTATAATGAAAACAAAACAAAACTTACGCTTTATTTTTGATGAATTATATAACACAGAATACACTGTGGGTTCAGCTCATAGCCATACAGATTTGGTCACCTTAAGGAGTCAAAACCATGTCCCTAAAATAAGGAGATACTAAGATATTTATTCTCTGTCCAGGTAAGTCCCGTCTCTATCACCAGTGTGGAAAAGGGTTCTATTCACTTAGGAACTTATGCAGTCCTCGAAGTTTTTATTCCTGTATTTATTTGGACTTCCTATGTAGCAGCGAATACCCAGAGAATATATTTTTAATAAGCAGCAATTTGCATACTGTTAAATTCCCATGAACCTAAGAAAACTTTACTGATTTTTTTTAAAAAAAGGTATCTCAGAAGAGAGACACATCTGAAACCCTGGGAACAAAATTGCCCCAGCTTTCTTCTCATAACTCTGGCAACATGAGCTGGAAGAAGAGCCAGTTTTCATATTCCAAGTCAATTCTGGAAAGTACTCAAGCAAACTGCAACCCAGGACTAAATGAGAGTAGATTTATTATGTGAGGATGAGACTGGCACAGTAAGAGGCAAGTGCTTTACCATCAACCTTGAACGTGTTTAAAGTCCCCACTAGTCAAACATTAGGAAAGCAGTGCTTTTGTCCAAATGGATATTTACAAATGCCTATTTTTGCTCACAGATAATCAATTTTATATAATTTAGGTAATGTTAAACTAGCTTCATAAATAAGGACATGCCCTGTTCATTTGATATGTCCCTAGCACCCAGCAAAGTGCTCGGATACAGGTGTTCAATAAATAATTTTTAAATGAAAGTAAAATATGATTGAGACACAGCAACCCAGAACTTAAAAACCAGATAAGCACAATCCTGCAAAATTAACACGATGGAAAGCCCTATGATAATTATAATGACCCTATCCATCATACCATTGATTTTGGAACTTCTCTAGAACTATTAGCAGGTCCTCGAATAATGTTGTTTTGTTATAACATTGGTGAGATGTCATAGGAAATTAACTCTTATTTATATCAGCCTATGTAAAACTGGTTTCATTATACATCATTTTGCTTAAAGTCACAAAACCTATTGATGCTGTTAAATGAGGAAAGATGTAGCTTTTTCCTCCTTCTAGGAAAGCCTAGGAACCTCATAAATAGAAGTAAGAAATTCCCCACTCATCACTAGCAACTCAAAATGAACTGCAGAAGAATAGACTTAGTCCCACTCTCCAGGTCCCTGTGAGGAACAGCTAAGGGCAGTATCACCAACCAGGATGCTATGAACCTCCAGCTATTCCCAAGGGTCATGTTCTGAGCTGCAATATGACCCAAGAAGCTAAGCTATAAAAGCTTCTCTCTGGGCAGAGTAGCTGATAACTTTGATAAATGCCTGCCCAAAATGCCACCGTTTTGAGGACAAGAATATGAAGCGAAAGAAATTATTTCAAAATGCCCGTCGGTTCGCTCATTTAAAAAGGATAATAAATGATCAAAGAAAACCAGATGTATGAAACCACTCACCAATAACATCATCAACCTACCAGGAACATCATCAGCGTGTACTGAAAGGTTACTGATCTGCTAGCTGTACACTTTCCTTTTACTTTCTTTCACCAAGAATGCAATCATAAAACTGGTTGACTTTCTAAGAAGTAATTCAATTCTCACTGAACTTCACTTGATGATCTAGATGTTAAAGGCTCAAAGGCAGCATGGGTTCTTGAAGCAAGGTGATTCCCCTGGAGTCTGCAATTGGACTGATGACTCACACTAAATTGATACACTCTTGTTTTCTTTCTGCACCTGCTGATGCAAGTCTTGCCATGAGGCTGACGTAAAAAGAATTTGCTGCAACAGCTAATTCTCACTTTGTGTTCTGTATTTTTAGAAAACCTACACTCTACTTTGTTAATTATGGAAGATCTACAAAATTAGGGAAGGAACATTTATACATATCAAATTAGTTTAGTATAAGTGAATAATAATGTTCAAATGCTGCAACGGTGGTGGTAAAAACTGGTTATAGTCTAAGTTGGGATCTGGCAATACAAATCATGACCCTATTGTATTTATGTATTTTGATGTATACTATTGATAAGAATTTATCCTAAAGAAATATCTCAAATAACAACAAAAAATAACTTAAGTAGGAAAATATTTGTCACAGTTTTCTAGTAAAGACAAAGTGAAAGTAGCCTAACATGCCCAATGAGAGGGAAAGAAATTTTGCATTTAAAATTTCTGGTACTGAAAATTAAGTAGCAATACAGACAGATGCTTGACAAAAGATAATACAAAAGCACATTTTCATTATGACTGAAAATACGTAAAACATACATACGGATAAGCAAAACAAGGGAATATACAACAATGGCTGTAGCCATTTGTAGTTTCTGACTTCTTGCTAAATTTTGTGAAAAGACAATATATCATCTTAAATAATTCGGTAAAACTAGCCTGTGGATCAACCATTTTAAGTGAAAAGATTTGAAGTTAAAAGTTGCTTAAAGAACCCTGCCTCTGTGTTAAAAAATAAGTAAATACGTAACAGGTTTCTGATTCTCTCTCTCTTCTCACCAAAATCCTTACAAATCCTCTGGCCAGACCAATGTGGAAAGTGAGGCATTACAGTCCTGTTAGGCGAGACAGACTACACAGACTACACATGACCATTTTATAGGCTCTGAGAATCTGCAATAAGCTTGTTTAACTTTGGCTAGTCCAGAGTTTGCTAGATGTAGTTGATTACAAAACGCTCTTTGCATGCAAGACCCCCAAACATTCTTCTCCCCACAGTTTGGGAAATGGTGCTTGGATGATGCTCAAAGGAAATTACCAGGAAGATCGTTCCAGACCATGTGCTCCCCAGTTGAGAGCCGCTAATGATAGTCTGCCTTATACCTCAGGTACATGTATTAAGGCAGAGAAAAGGCTTGAGAACCACTGATCTATGCTGCTACTTAGAAACAATGGAAGCCCATACAAATAAACCCTGTAGGGTACCGGTTTGGGAGGTTTTCTGGTACTTACAAAAAGGGTTCTGATCTAGTCCAAAGGTAACAGCAGTTTCTGCAAAGAAATGGTACCTCTTCTTTGTAATTATCAAGTGGCGACCAAAGAAATCTGAGTAACCCATATGAGAATTAGTTTCTCTTTTAGCTATAAATACAGTATTGCTACGAAGTGAAGAAAAAAGCATATCTTTTTGAAGTCTGAATATTTAAAAAATATGTGTATGGTAGTAGGGTGTCTGTACCCAGCAAACTCCAAATATCTACTTCCCAGAGCTAAGGAATGGACAAACACAACCCCCAACCCCCTACAAACACACACACACACACACACACACACACACACACACACACACACAGTTCTTTAGCATCATTTATACCACCTTTACCTCTGGTCGAAGTGTAGCTTTCATGCAGACTTGGCAAAGAGGTCCATTTCGGGAAAACTGAAGGGGAAGGTGCCGAATTCGATTTCGACAGGTTGGCTCCTCACAAATCAACCAGCCCTGCAGAGAAAAAAGAGAACACTTCAGTCCCCTCGCCACCATCAACAAATGCAAATAAAGACCCCTTTCATTATCAAGATAGACTCATCTCATTCAAACTTTCCTTAGAGATTCTGAAATAGCTCCTTACCTTTCTTTCCTGATGTGTTTATTTTGATCTATTCCCCAAACTTAAAAGTTAGGCAATTCATCAAGTTTTACAAAAAGAAAGATTACATAAGATGGTATTCTCTTTTCTTAAAATACAATCCCATCCCACATACAAAAATACCTCCCAATAAAATCTTATATGATTATTCACAGATGTAAACCAATGGATTTTAGTTCATTAGTACAGACCATTACCAAAGTAAAGAATATACCACACAGAAATAAATGACTTTCCCAACAGCCGAGTAATTATTTATTACTTAACTAGAGGCCCGATGCATGAAATCTGTGCAAGGGGCTCGGCCCTCACAGCCACAGCTTCGTCTAGAACAGTGGTTCTCAACCTTCCTAATGCCACGACCCTTTAATACAGTTCCTCATGTTGTGGTGACCCCCAATTTCATTGTTACAAATTGAACATAATTAAAGCATAGTGATTAATCACAAAAACAATATGTAATTATATATGTGTTTTCCGATGGTCTTAGGCGACCCCTGTGAAAGGGTCGTTCGACCCCCAAAGGGGTCGCGACCCACAGGTTGAGAACTGCTGGTCTAGAAGGATGTCTGGAAGATCGTTTGGCTGTCCATTCTAATTAGCATATTACACTTTTATTATTATAGATTGCTGAGATCAGTTTCCTTCTCTGTGAAATGAATACAATAGTACCTGTTTTATAGGTTTTTTGTGGTTGTGATGTAATACATTCAGAGTGCTTAGAACTATGCTTGGCATAAGAGAAACACTGACTAAATGTAAGCAACTCTTTTATGTAAAATTAAAACATTGCCTGACTGGTGTGGCTCAGTGGTTGAGCATCAACCTATGAACCAGGAAGTCATGGTTCAATTCCTGGTCAGGGCACATGCCTGGGTTGTGGGCTCCATCATAGTGTTTATCCCATAAGTTTGATTGCATATATCTTTAAAAAGTGACATTATTTTTATGGCCACTTATTTAATGTGATTAAGTTTAATATGGTGCAGTAAATATCAGGAAAATATATTTATGAAACTGTTTTATAAAACAAGATTCAGTTAATTTCAATAATTATTTATTGATACTATTTTTAAAATTATCATTGAGTGCTTAGTATGTGTTAGGCCCATTGGGATCGGGCCTAAACGGGCTGTCGGACATCCCTCTCACAATCCAGGACTGCTGGCTCCCAACTGCTCACCTGCCTGCCTGCCTGATTGCCCCTAACTGCTTCTGCCTGCCAGCCTGATCACCCCCTAACCACTCCCCTGCCAGCCTGATAGACGCCTAACTGCTTCCCTGCCGGCCCGACTGCCCCTAGCTGTCCTCCCCTTTCGGCTCGACTGCCCCTAACTGCCTTCCCCTGCCCGCCTGGTCCCCCCTAACTGCCCTCCCGCCAGCCTGGTTGCCTCTTACTGCCCCAACCAGCTAGCCTAGTCACCCCCAACTGCCCCCATCTGCTGGCCTGTTCACTCCTAACTGGCCCCCCAAGTCAGCCTGGTCACCCCCAACTGTCCCTCCTGCTGGCCTGGTTGCCCCCAACTGCCCCCCCTGCCGGCCTGGTTGCCCCATGCAGCCTGCTGTTCAGTAGTTTGGTTGTCCCTCACTATCACCCCTGCCAGCCTGGTTGCCCCACACAGCCTGCTGTTCAGTCATTTGGTCATCCCTCACTAACCCCCCTGCTGGCCTGGTCACCCCACACAGCCTGTTTGTTCAGTCGTTTGGTCATCCCTCACTTACCCCCCTGCCGGCCTGGTCGCCCCACGCAGGCCTGGTCACCCCTAACTGTCCTCCCCTGCCAGCCTGGTCATCCCTAACTGCCCTCGCCTGCTGGCCTGGTCACCCCTAACTGCCCTCACCTGCCAGACATCTTGTGGCAGCCATCTTTGACCACATGAGGGCGGTCATCTTGTGTGTTGGAGTGATGGTCAATTTGCATATCACCTCTGTATTATTTAGGATGTTCTCTGGAGACTGCCATGTTTTCAAGGACAACGTCAACTGACCACCCTTTCCCAGTGGTTTCAAATAGCCACTGCCCACTTCTCTGTACAGTTCCCTCCTGCAGTTACTCCCCCTTGCTGCTCTTGTGTGAATGTTCTCATACACATGTGATAACAATATGCCTGTTATCTGCAATCAGCATTGTTTGCTATGAAACGTATCTGTTAAAAAAGTAAGATAAGACTTCACAAATGGGGTTGAACAAAACTCAGGTTCTCTGGGGGCTTTAGTGCTATATGTATTAGGCATAATACACCTAAGGCAAACTAGGGGGTATAAAGGTGAACAAGGTATGTTCCCTTGTTGCATGGGTTCCCACTCGGGGAGCTGAAAGCAGGGACCTAGAGCCTTTGGAGAAGCAGAACTTCTGAACTGGTCTTGAAGAGTAAGTATAAGTTGGAGAAGGCAGGAAAGACAACTTAGGTAGAGAAAACAACATGTGCAAAAGAATGAAGGCCAGAGAGAACTATGTGGAGTATGATCAAGAAAGGCATCAGTGACATTTTTAACCATGTTCCCTGTTTCTAGACTGAGCAACCTGTTTGGTTTTGTTCTGCCTAGAGGAGAGCAATGTATCTACAATTGCTCCTTAATTATGTTAGGGACCTTCATCTGTCACTTATTAATGTGGCCACATAGCATTAATCCAAAGCTGCAGGATGTCCCTACTCGCTGTGCTAAGTGACCTCATTCTTCAGAATAGGCTCTTCTTGGAAGTAGCTACAACCAAGTCAAGGCAAAGAACTCCAAATCAGTTCTTCCAGCTCCATTTATAGCTTTTTTACTAGTACACCCAAAGGAAGTGTACTGTAACATTTTTTACTAAAAGAAAATATGCTACCTTTAAAGAATATAAAATCCATCTAGACAATACATTCATAGTTAGCTTCATTCCTATCTTTAGTCAATAGGCTGAAATATTTTAATATTTAATTTGAACTTTTCATGTAGAGGGTCTCAAGGAGTCCTTATAAAATCTTTAATATATACCCAGAAATATATTTAATATTGTGGAGAGTTTTAGGAAATTAAAATCTAAATATGAAAACAAGGTATACACACACACACACACACACACACACACGCACACACACACGTAATTCAGTACAGTTTTGCTTTAAGAAGCAATTTGTATGGTACCAACTATAAATGCTAAACAACAGAGAAGGGATGGAGTTATGTGGATCCTACCACGAACTAGAATAAAGAATCAGTGGTTCTGAGTCATAGTCATAGTCATAGTCATCATAGGGCCAAGTGCCACATTTTCTTGATTTAAGGACACATTTTTATTCAGTTTACTATTTCTAAAACTCAAATGCATTTACAATTGACATGTACATTTAATGATGTATTTGTATTTCCTTCAAAAAAGCTGTTAAGATATAGCTCACAATTGATGGCCTCTTAGAATTAAAGAAACAAGATACTTTGGTTTAGTCTATTCTAGGTATGGAGAATACCGAGGGGGACAGTAGAGCTGATGGCAGCAGCAGGTATTAAGTTTTAAATGCAGCCTATGAACACTAAAGGTCAGATTAAGTTTTTTCTGGTTACCATGTAGGCATATTAATAAAGGAAACAGTAGACTTCAAGCAAACCACGTGTGAAAAATGTAGGACTGGATGACTCTTTTATCATTCATTTGGAGT
>NW_005355666.1:1106941-1121182 GCF_000412655.1 Myotis brandtii | reverse complement strand
TTATTGATTTCAGAAAGGAAGGGAGAGGCAAAGAGAGAGAGAAGCATCAATGATGAGAGAGAAATATTGATTGGTTGCCTCCTGCACGCCCCCCACTGAGGATGGAGCCCACAACCCAGGTATGTGCCCTGACCTGGAATCGAACCATGGCCTTACACTAGCTGGGCTGGAGTTGTTCCATTTTTGAGACAATAAATTATTAAGCACCAGACTATAACCTGGAAGTTAAAACAATTTCTTTTCAGGTTTTGAAACCTGATTCCATCAATTTATTACAACTCCATGACTCACTAGGTGAGCTGCCAACCAGGGAGACCTAAATTGTTACCTCACCTGTTTCTAAAGCAAACACCTAACTATCTCTGACAGAGTTACTAACTAAATGGCCTTTCAAGTAATATAGAAAACAGATAATATAATTTGTCTAGACTTCCTACCAGTTATAATTAACATTAAAGAGGTCTTTTCTTCTTTGTCACCTCTCTCTATTCAGTACTTATTTGGGTTTGTTTGTACTTACTATCTGTTAATCTCCCTTTACAAATGACAACAATAACTAGTGCTATTATGCTTGGAAATTAAACATGCTGATAACTGTGTGAAGGGAACTGGAGCTGAAAAAATATTAAAGCCTGTAGCTCTTTATACCTCTTGTTTTATTTTTATAATTAAGCTTTTGGTCATGGTCTATTTTAAACAAAACTCTTCTATGGGGGAAATAGGCCCTAATCATATTCAATATATGCTTTGCTTTCATTCAATTTTTTCAAGTACACTTTGGTTAACCCTTTGTTCCTCCCAACAAATAATAACTGAATGTATTAAATCTACCTTTCAAAGAACATTTGTGTACTTAAAAATAAATATGCCAGCTCTTTGAAAAAAATCCCATGATGGGGCAAATCATCCATTGCAAGATCTCACAGTAAAATTTACCTTGCATGGGTGTTAAAAATGAAGTAAATGAAAATACTAACATTTTATAAATTTACTTTGAATTACTACTCACAGAGACAAAACTAAACTAATGTTCATTTCCCATGTTGGGAAATAATGTACTGTCCAAAACTATGTTGCCAAGTCAATAGAAGAAAAAAAATTTAATAAAATGTAGTTCTTTGGAAGTCAAACCTATAAAAAGATTTGGGCTTTAATAAAAACTTCCAAAACCACTCTAAGGACGTTGTCTGTCATCCAAATATGTCATTTTATTATGCAATGCCGCACCAAAGTGCCAAATTGTCATAACCAACAGAAATAAGGTTATTAACATACTTTGTCTATTTTATATTATCATGTACATATTTCTGCAGCCCCCTTTTATGGCTACACAAATTTGGGGAGTTTTGCAAAAATAAAAATATTCTGAATTTTATATACATACATATAAATTTTGTGTGTGTGAGAAGAAATAAGGCCATTAAGTTTTCCGAGGGCTACCAAAACTATGCTTATAGGTAAAGGGTTCAAAAGAGGTGAAGCCACCTGTCCAATAGCAAAACAATGATTCCTTGAAATCATTATATACAAAATTATGTGAAATGCTGATTGGTTCTGATTGCTAATATTTCTGAGGCCTTAACTAAAATGTTTCTGCACATGATAAAAAGGGATTGATTTCCACTGGTAACTGAGGTGTTCCTGGCAGTTGCCCTTTAAACACAAACTGTTATTAATTTGAGTATACTTTGCATTTTTAGAAGGATGCACGCACAAAAATCATCCAGACCTGGAAATGTGGTGCATAGGAAGCACTGAAAAATATCTTTTGAATATAGTAGTTCCCCTTTACCAATAGATTTTCACTTTCTTTTTTATTTTTATAATCCTCACCTGAGGATATTTTTCCATTGATTTTTAGAGAGTGGAAGGGAGAGAGGAGGAGGAGGAGGAGGAGGAAAAAGAGAGAGAGAGAGAGAGAGATATGAGAGAGACACATCAACTAGTTGCCTTCCACATGTGCCCCTACCGGGGCTGGGGAACATGCAACTGAGGTACGAGGTATGTGCCCTTAACTGGAAATTGACTCCTGGACCCCTTAGTCCATGGGGAGAAGCTCTAACCACTGAGCAACCGACCAGGGCCACAGTTTCACTTTCTGTGGTTTCAGTTACCCCTGATCAACCCAGTCTGAAAATATTAAATGAAAAATTACAGAAATAAGCAATGTGTAAGTTCTAAATTGTGCATCATTCTGAGTAGCATGATAAAATCTTGTGCAGTCCTGCTCCATCCCCCCAGGATGTGAATCATCCCTTTGGCCAGTGACTCCATACTATAAACACTCCCTGCACACTAGTCACTTACTAGCCATCTTGGTTATCAGATGACTGTGGAGGTACCATAGTGCTTTTGAGCAAGTAACTGTTATTTTACTTAACATTTATTCACATAACTTTTATTACAGTATTTTATAACTATTCTATTTTATTATTAGTTATTGTTAACTTCTTACTGTGCCTAATTTATAAATTAAATTTTATCATAGGTATGTATGTATATATAGGAAGAAACATAGTACATGCAATATAGGGCTTGGTACTATCTGTGGTTTCAGGTATCCACTGCGGAATGTATCCTCCATGGATAGGGGAGACTTCTGTAAATGAATACATAGAAGCGATAAAATAAAAATGCACAGGAGCACATTCATGGAAAATAATAAGGAAAAGGTCTAAAATTCACAGTCCTTATTCTCTTTGTTTTTTTCTTTAATCCTCACCTGAGGATATGTTTTTATTGATTTCAATAGACCAGCAGTTCTCAACCTGTGGGTCGTGACCCCTTTGGGGTCGAATGACCCTTTCACAGGGGTCGCCTAAGACCATCGGAAAACACATATACAATTACATATTATTTTTGTGATTAATCACTATGCTTTAATTATGTTCAATTTGTAACAATGAAATTGGGGGTCACCACAACATGAGGAACTGTATTAAAGGGTTGAGGCATTAGGAAGGTTGAGAACCACTGCTATAGACAGAGGGAGGGAAGGAGGGAGGGAAGGAGAGAAAGAGAAGAGTAGAAGGGAGGGGGGAGAGGAGATAGAGATAGAGAGAGAGAGAGAGAAAGAGGAACATTCATTAGTTGCCTCCTGTATGAGCCCTGACTGGGGAACGAACCTGCAACCAGGAATCAAACCCAAGACCTTTTGGTATACAGGACAATGCTCCAACCAACTGAACCACCTGGCCAGGTCCACAGTATTTCTTATTCTTTTAAAGAAATATTTTTATTGATTTCAGAGAGGAAGGGAGAGGAAGAGAGAGAAACATCAATGATGAGACAGTATCATTGATTGGCTGCTTCCTGCATGCCCCACACTGGGGATTGAGCCTGCAACCTGGGCATGTGCCCTGACCGGGAATCAAACCGTGACCTCCTGGTTCATAGGTCGACACTCAACCACTGAGCCACGGTGGCTGGAGTATTTCTTATTCTTGAATCAAATATGTTGTGGGCCCTTCTTCTCCCATTTCCAATCAGTCACCAAGTCTGCCCCCTGGCCTTATAGTCCTATTATCACCAACCTCACCCCAAGCCCAGACCTCAGAGTCAATCTATTGCAATAGCCCTCTATCGGGTTTCCCTGCCTCCATTCTCTCCCACACCCAATGCAAAGAGAGGCCAAGCGTAGTTTCCCAAGGCCTTTCCACTCCCATCCCCCAACTGTATACCTTTCAGAGAGTATTAAGAACCCATGCTTTGGTCTGGCTTTCCAATTTTTACAGCCTCATCCCATTCCTCTTTTCTCATCATTCTCTTACACAAACTCTTTGCCCCATCAGATTTTTTTTCACCGACTTCATCACATTTTGCCTATTGCCAACTCCTTGTCTGTACTCATGCTGTAGAAGCTCTGCATAAAACGCCTAATCCTTGAACACCACTTCCATTCCTCTCCTATGAAATTTTCCCACCCCCCAGGGACTGCTCCCTGTATCCCAGCTACAACTGAGCACATAACGCTTTGCACTATCCCTGAACCATCTTATTTTACCTCCTTAAATGGATGGTCAGGCCCCCAGGAAGTGACCTGCTTTGGATTGGTAGTGTCTTCCTTCCACAGTCTCTAGCACAAAGGTTCACACTCATTGAAGAATACAGAGTTGAGATTATGGAAAACCACACTTGAGTGTGTTTCTCTCTCATTCATTAATGGGTAATTTTTAGAAGTCACCAAACCTCTGAGTCTCAGTCTCCTTGTCTATAAAACAGGAAGTAATGATACCTATCCTATTGGAATTGTTAAGAGGATCAAATAAGAAAACCCACACAAAGTTCAATAAATTAAAATATTATTATCCTACAGATGCCTCCAGTACTGGGGAATACCAGTGCTGGGCTATAGCTGACAATGCACTATTAAAGGTGTAATATTCAAATGTGGTAAGAGCCAGGTCAATTTTCACCTGGTGTTATCCCAAAATGGAGAATCCCAATGATGAATAATGGGTAAATTAGGCAGAGCTGCATCTCAATTTGATTGCAAAATAATACAACTATGTAGTCCATGTAAGTGAAATGATCAGGTTTTCCCTGATAAAACTATACTGGAGCCCTAGCTGGTTTGGCTCAGTGGATAGAGTGATGGCCTGTGGACTGAAGGTTCCTTCCAGTCAAGGGCACATGCCTGGGTTGCAGGCTTGATCCCCAGTAGGGAGCGTGCAGGAGGCAGCGGATCAATGATTCTCTCTGATCATTGATGTTTCTATCTCTCTCTCTTTCTCCCTTCCTCTCTGAAATCAATAAAAACAAAAATAAAACAAAAAACTATACTGGATTTGAAGTTACAGATGGCAGAATGGATGGTGAGGGAAGAGGAGGTGGTCTTTGCTTTACTTGGAATTCAGAGATTTTCAAGAGACAACACAACGCAATAAAGCAGTGACATATGATTTAGTTTAAACTGTAATGGCTCTCCAGGAGTGCAATGACAGGGTCACAGGGCTAGGTCTGCCAGCACGCATGCTCTTAGAGTTCATCATATCATTATTTTTCTATAATGGCCTAAACACCCCCTCTCCCCAAACTAGTGCACTTTGAGAACACCAGACCCTCTTTTCACCCCAAACCATTTATACATGTTCTGGGGTTTCCTTGTAGTCAAATTTTTCTGTCACAGAATTATCCCCAGCATAAAATGGGTCTTCTTACAGATAGAACACAGTATGGGCCCACAGCTGCCTTTGAAGAATGACATGTTGTGATTTGGGACTTCCAGAAATATAAAAAAACAAATTGCTTTCTGACCCACATTTGCACCCAAAACTGGGAGAAATTTTTCCTAAGATCTCCAGGGGAAGTTTTAACAGGAACATAATTTTGCATTTAAAGTTAAATTTTCCTTCCACACTGCAGCATTCTGGCATGTCAAAGAGTGATTATTAAGTCTCAGAGAGGTGCCAGGGTAGGAGATGAAAGAGAAACTCAGGAAAAATATATATATATATAAACCGACTATTCACCAAAGTTAATACAAAAATATTTTTTTAACAAAATTATCAAAACAGATGTGGAAAGTGCCTTGTCGGTCAATGTAAGAATTTTGAATATTATTAAAATTGATTTTTAAAGTAAGACATCTCTTTAAATGAACAGTCACATGTCATTTCATCCAAGTTATTTGAAACTTATTGATCTTATCATTTGTGCAAGGACCAGACTGTGCCATCAGTTTGCTGAAAGGATAATGGAGCACTCCCCAACTGTTATGATAGGTTAGATGCAAACAGCGCTCCTCATTTAAACACACAGAATAGCACTACAAGTGGACAAATTCTAACCTCGGCAATTGTATATTACATGATAAATTAGCAAGTTGTTCTGCTTTGCCTCACATCAAATCCAATACCATAGCCGTGTTATTTTAATTTGCAATCTGAAGTTGAGCATCAGAAGATGTACCTGAGGGACATTAAACCATCTTCTCCTGCTATGCTGTGAGCAGAGAAAGCCAACAATTACCAGCAATTTTATTTTACCACTGTAGGACAATACTAGAACAGTTAAAATCGTCTCCACGCAAGCAACTGGGCAAAATATACTTAAAATTACTTTATATGGAAGATTACATTTGGGGGGGGTTCAATGGTGAACATGTATCTTTCTGTATGGGCAGTTGAAAATCTCTCCTGGTATATTCAAGCCTATTGTATAAAATACTCTCCCTATTCATCCAACTCAAAAGCAAGCTACATTCTTAGGCTATAATAGGTCACAACTAAGTACACAGTACCTTGCTTCAGGAATAATTTCGCTTTGTCTGTCAACTGTCAACAAAGCACAAAGAGCTCATGCAACCCAGCCATGTACTGTGGATGTTAGAGAGCTAAGAAAATACAAATAATAAGAATACAGGATTTGTGAGCAGCCCTGCTTTCGCTTTATATGAGAAAACGGAAAGCATTTTCCTCTCCACATTCTATTAATCTCTATTGTATTACAAATCTTTTCACAAAAGACTTTTGTTTTCACTATGTGAAGCTACAAGTGACTTGGGGATGTAATATTCCAACCACGATGAATGTCCAACTTTCCAACATGAATGCTTATAAATGGATGTGCCAGTTAAGGCATATAGTCATTTCAACAAGAAAAAGGGAAAAAAATAAAATGGAATGGTAAAATGGCTACTCTGATGTTTATATGATTTTAGTGATAAAGCCTCTAAGAAAAAATTAATTACTTCCACCACTGACCTTGCTCTCAAGTCTCACTCTTGAAAAAAAAAATCACCTTCACTATATTACACACATGAAGAAATAAACTTCAAAAGTTAACTCAAGGTTTAGTTTCGTCAATATGTAACCAGAAAAAAAGACTGGAAGGAAATACTCTAAAATGCCATCACTGGTTCCCTTTTGGTGGTTTCTTCTGTTTCTGTATTTTCTAAAATTTCTATAAGTGTATATTGTTTTTATAATCAGAAAACCATTATTAATGAGGGAATACACAGTTTTGACAAGAGCTTTCAATATAATCAAATCACCAATCCATCTGAAAAATACCTTGAGCTATACCATGTGTTTCATTGTAACCAAGATGAATTTTCCGGGAATGTGCTTAAGGAAAAAAGAGCACACAAAATCGTTTTTTCTTTCAAACATTTTAGACTAGTTCAGAAATTTCAAAAAATAGGTCAATTTAAGCATATAAGCAGTTCTCGAGTAGAAAGTGGCAGGGCATGTATTAGTGGTATTAGAATAATTTATCAAATTAAGCCACTCACTGAGATCCACATAGCCTTCGATGGAAGATGATTTGAACACTTTTCTTTATGATGCTGGATCTCTGAAGGTGGGTAGCAAACCAGTTTTAAAGAGAGGCGCTTTGTTCCCACATCTCCTCCCCTGCCTTTATTCAGTGTACACATGGATCAGCTCATGTCCAGGGTAGGAATCAAATGTTTAAAAAATTCAATCAGGAGGACATGCTCGAACCTTATTACAAGCAGAGTTTCTTTTCTATGCTCAAGTCGAGCTAAAGTAATTGTTATTATTTGTTTGTATGCAGGCTAGAATTTATTGGCATGGTTTAATGTGGTATGCCTTTGGGTACAGAGCAGCAAATGTTAAAACTGAACTATATATGCAATTGCCTCAAAGGGCATCTTAAAATCAGTATGGAGTTCAAACCATCACCAGGCAATGTTTGTTCATTTAACTTTAATTATTTTCTCCTTGAGAGTGGTACTAATGAAACTGAATATCTTTCATGGTTTCGAAGGGCTGTTTGAATGGTCTGTAAACAGAACTAAGGGTAGACAAGAGATCTGGCTGAGCCAGGGGGTTGCTAGGTGATGCAGAATGTAAACTCACAAACTTGTTAAGGTTTCCCTTGCTTTCAAGCCACTTTCACACACTCTCAAAAGTTTTGAGAATTGATTTTTCAGGTGGCCATTAAAAAAGAGAACCCCCCTTCCTTCGAAATTCACTCCCCCAGATGATCTGCCAGATTCAGAAAAGAAGAAATGCATCTTTGGATGTAACCAGGGAAACTTTTGCTTTGACATAAACACAGAATCATGTATTTTATGAATGCCCGTAATTTCACAAACAAATCCACAAAGGTGGATTTTTGAATTTTAAAAAGACATTTCTAATCTTATCTTATTCAACATGGAATAAAATTAAGATTTCCTTCCAGAAAAAAAAAGGTGATCACAGCTTAGAGGATTTGGGGCACAAAAACCAAAACCCCATGGCAAATACCTCAGCACAGATTATCTTCGAGACAAGCCTTTCGGTTTAGCCACACATCTCTCTCCTGGCCTACACCAAGTCTGACTGCCTGTGAGGCTTCCTCCTCCGGCCCCCTCCTCCAAGCTCCTTTTTAAGTAGCTGATCAGAGATTGTCCAGTAAGAGCACTTTATTAGATCATCAGCCAGAGGGGTTCACAAGTACTGAGAGCAATGGGCTCAAATGCGGCACATCAGTTTTAATAGACCAGGGGCTACTAGTAAACTGCAGATACTGCTGAGAACTTTCCATGCACTGAACTCTTGAAAAAGCACCGTCTCTCCAGCTTAAATGCAGCTGCCTCTTTCAATGCCGCAAATGGGTAAATTTGACAAAAAAGCCACCATTAAGACTACATGAAAGGCTCAAGACAACATCCTTTCAATGCTTTGTACTTCAGTAATCAGATGTACTTACTCACCCCCTCCCCCAAACCCGATCAAGAACTATTTCTGAATGGTAGGAAATAATTCCACTTTGTACATCTTTTAGTTAATCAAGACTTTCTATTCAGCAATTTGACCTTTTGTTCAAAACAGGATTATCAGTTTTTTCGCCAGTTACCAAGGGCGACTCGCATGGTGAACATAATTGCAATAATTTGCAAAACACCATGGCAACCCACATTACAACTAGGTAAATACTGGGCTTTTGTGCTACATTGTTATTTTCAGAGATGCTGAAGTCAAAGAACGAATGACAAATGAACACAAAATTTATATTTGCTTTGTCTCAAAAGAGAAGAAAATTGATAACAAGAATTGGGGGGAAACCGACTACAGCTGTAATTTCTAACTTGATTAATTAGGATGGTAACAGTCCTTAACAGTATATTCAACAAACAGCCCTGACTTCGTCTCTCCACCCACCTCTCTCTATACCACTACCACTATCCCCCCCACCCCAGACAAATTTTTTCAGCCTGGAGAACAAACATCCCCCATTTGCTCTTTTCTTCAACTTAATGGAACCCTTAATTGCAGAATATTGTTCTCCTGCTCTTCAGGGCAGTGAAAATGAAAAGAAAGGAGGAGAGTGCCAGGGCAGACAGGGAGCTACAGTCATTTTTCCCTGCCTCTTCTGGACACCCCAGGCTCAATGATGAGACGGCATTTTTCTGGTCTCAGCAGCTGTTTCGTAGCAGACAATAAAGTACAAACTATTTAGCTTTGCAGAAAAGCCACTTCTTTCCTCTTGGCAATACAACAAGGTAAGTCTACACACTGAGACGAAGTTTCATAATTTCAATGCCAGAATATAAGATGAGAAAATAATGTTAATTAAAAAGCCATAAATTTTTCCTGTAAATAATGATTAAATGTGGTTCTGTCCAAAAAGCTGTTGAAATGCATGTGTTTGCTATTTGAGGAAGATGTTCAATAATACACCAGTGTGCTGAAAACCACTTTATACTCAGAGAGAGCCCAATTCATGAAACAATCTAAAAATATAAAGTCAGTACTCAGAAATTAATACAAAAATTAAAACCACATTTTGATAAACGTAATCTCAAAAAATAGTATTATCTTTCCTGTAATAAATGTGATTACAAAAGTTATATCAGAATTGTTTTGGTCAGGTATGAAAGACGGGTTCTATTTTATAGTAAAGGAACAGTTTTTTTCTAAGAGGCATACACTCTGTTATACGGGCTAGCCTTTTGGAAATGATCAAAATTGACTTTCTCATGAAAATGTAATGTTTTACGATGAGACAAGAAAAACACACACAGAAAGGGCTTGCAGAAGTTATACTGCTGAGATCTGAAAAATAAGAAGCTCCAGATGCACTCAACACAGCCCAGCCTGCTTTCCTCCGTCTGCCTTATAACGAGGCAGAGCAAAAGGAGTTTCTCCAGGGATCTGCATATTTCCACTAACTTTTGAAAAATCAAATGAACCTGATACTATAATGAGTCCGTTCTTATTTTGTCAGAGCTGAAAACTCCCAGACAGATCTCGAAGATTCAGCTTAGAGAAATCACAATATAACATTCTTCAGAATATGCCTTTGAAATTACAGATACTGTGATTTCTCTGGAGGAGTACAAATCAAAAGAATGTGACACATTAACTCCTCACATCTGTGCCAATCTCTTTATACTTGGAAAACATATTTTATTTTCTGGCTTAATTCATTTCAAATTTACCATACCTGTATTAAAGCACATTCTTATCAAAAGTCCAAATGTTAAGAGGAAATGTATCCTTTAATGCCAAACAATAAAGGGTTGAACAAGCCTGAACCGGTTTGGCTCAGTGGATAGAGCATCGGCCTGCGGACTCAAGGGTCCTAGGTTCGATTCTGGTCAAGGGCATGTACCTTGGTTGCGGGCACATCCCGAGTGGGGAGTGTGCAGGAGGCAGCTGATCAATGTTTCTCTCTCATCGATGTTTCTAACTCTCTATCCCTCTCCCTCCCTCTCTGTAAAAAAATCAATAAAATATATTAAAAAAATAATAAAGGGTTGAACAAGCCTTCAGTACTTTTCAAATAGACTTGACGTTAGACCATAAAGTGGGCATAAACTCCCCATGACACTTGAACTTCTTTAAGAAGCCCAGATGAAATATTTAATTTTTAAAAATATAGTTTTATTGATTTCAGAGAGGAAGGGAGAGGGAGAGCGAGATAGAAATATCAATGATGTGAGAGAATCATTGATTGGCTGCCTCCTGCACGCTCCCCACTGGGGATGGAGCCCGCAACCTGGGCATGTGCCCTCGACCAGAATCAAAACCAGGACCCTTCAGTCCGGAGGCGATGCTCTATCCACTGAGCCAAACCAGCCAGGGCCCAAATGAAATATTTTATAATCTATCTGAAATGTCTTCACTTATAACATTTTACCTAGTACACTTGATCCCTCCTGCCCCAACCTTTTGTTTCTTCTGTTCCAGTATTTGTTTTTTTTTCCTTTTCTCCTCTGTTCCCTCTTCCCCACTTTGGCCAACTGGATAGGATGCTTCTTGACTTCTATTTGTGAATTGCAACATCCAACCCTCTATAATATCAATAAATTACCCAAATCCCAAAATCAGGAATGGCAAATACCTAGCAAGTGACTGCATTCCATCTTCAACTCCCTCCCCAATGGCCCATATAAGATGAGAGCCGGCATGCACTATGAAACCCACCTGCTATCCCTGCTCCAAATCCCCCTTGCTCTAGAATTCTCAACTCTGGCTGCACATTGGAATCACCAGGGAGCATTATAACACCGACTGCTGGGCACCACTCCAGAGTTTCTGATTCAAATGGTCTTGGGGTAGGGCCTAAGAATTTACATCTCTAACAAGTTCTCAGGTGATACTGCTGCTGCAGGCCTGGGGACCATGCTTTAAGAACCATGGGTCTGGGGTACAGAATAGAGAACTAGGATTTTAAAAAGCAACCCAAGTGATTCCAATGTGTGGCCACAGCTGAGATCCACTGTCCATATGATTCTCATTCTCTCTTGTTCAAAGAAAACTACTGGTTACTATCTTCTGAAGAATGGACTTTATAAACAGACTTGTACTAAAAAAAATCTCAACTCTTTCTCATTCAATATTTAGTCTTTCTTTAGATATTGTTATGTGTTTCTCTCTTTTACAGCAAACCCTCAAACTGGACTTAATTCTATTAAAAGAATTGACCAGCCTTAGCTGGTTCCTCAGTGGTTAGAGAGTCAGCCTTGGCCTGAGGACTGAAGGGTCACGGGTTCAATTCTGGTCAAGGCAAGTACCTTGTTGCAGGCCCCATCCCCAGCCCGGTAGGGGTGCATACAGGAAGCAACCAACCTATGTGTCTCTCTCACATTGATGTTTCTCTCTCTGTCTCTCCCCTCCCTTCCACTGTCTCTAAAAAAATCAATGGAAAAAATATCCTCCGGGGAGGATTAACAACAACAACAAAAAAGAATTCCAATTTCTACATAGTTTACATCATGTATGCAGCTTAGTAACATACTTCCTTTAAACAAACCAATAAACAAAGAACCTTACTCTAATGATAACAATCTAGTCCCTACAATATGAAGTGTGCTTCACGTAGGAACACAGAATTTTAGGAGTGCTGGTGGAAACAGTGTCTATGAAAACAAGCACAGTTACATTTTTTACTTGACAAGTAATCTGAAATAAAAAATCTGAACCCTAAATTTTACAGTTGGAAGGGACTTTAGAGCTCTAGTCTAATGTTTCATATTCTGAGAAAAATGAAGCCCAGGAAAAAGTATATTCCTTGTACACTCTCAGATCCTTCAGCAGCAGGGCCACCCAGGTTCTGAACTTCTAGTCCAGTACTCTACATCCTACACCAGTGATGGCGAACCTATGACACGTGTGTCAGAGGTGACACGCGAACTCATTTTTTGGTTGATTTTTCTTTGTTAAATGGCATTTAAATATATAAAATAAATATCAAAAATATAAGTGTTTTACTATGGTTGCAAATATCAAAAAATTTCTATATGTGACACGGCACCAGAGTTAAGTTAAGGTTTTTCAAAACGCTGACACGCCGAGCTCAAAAGGTTCGCCGTCACCGTCCTACACCTACTCTGCTTAATGCACAAGCCAGTGGCTGTATGTGGTTCATGAGCACTTGGAATGTGCTAGTCCAAACTGAGATGTTACAAGTATAAAATAAAAAAAGACTCAGTCCAAACAAGATAATATAACTTATTGACATTTTAATATTCATTATAGATTGAAATATTTTGGATATGATGGGTTAAGTAAAATCTATTATTGACTATTTCTCCCTTTGTTTTTAAAAATACAAATGGGAATGTATCATATACAGTTCCAAACCTTGCCTTTTTTGCTCAACAGTAGAGGAAATTATACCTTATAAGTACATGTAAGACCTGCAATGTTCCTTTTAATGGCTGCACAGAATTCTATTTTCTATTGTAATCCTTCAACAAATCCTCTTCTGATCAATAATTAGGTTGTTTTTGGTCTCTTACTATTATTAGTAATGCTGCAAGGAATATCCCTGTACAGTAATTTGGCAACAACTTCAAGGTACTGTACATCTGGAAGGAGAGATACCCAAATTGGAATTGCTGAGTCTTATGTTCACTTAAAAATTTGACAGGTGTTGCCAAAATTGCAATCCAAAAACGGCATATCAATTTTCACACCCGCTAACAGTGTATGCAAATACTCTTTTCCCTACACTACCCATTACCTAACTTTTGGATCTTTGTCATTCTGATAGGTGAAAATTGGTATTCCTTTGGACTTTGGAATTTAAGAGTGAGCTTAAACATCTTTACCTATGTTTATTAGCCATTTTCATTTCCTTCTCCATGAATTACCTGTCCCTGTCCTTTACCCATTTTTCTACTAGATTGGTCTTTTTCTCCTTAATTTGCAAGAACATTTTATGTGTGAATGAAATTAGCCCTTTATTTGTTTCATGGGTTGCAAATACATTCCCTAGATCATCAACTGTATTTTTTCTCCCAGATGACTGTTTCCTACTGACATAAGCCACTCCTTTATATAATACTAAATGCAACTTTAAGTCTACTTCTGGACGTTCTATATTGACTCAATTAAAATTAGGAGAGCACCAAAATATTTTAATTACCCTAAATGCCTTAGAATTTTAATAACTGGTAGGCCATCTTCCTTGTGGAAATTTTCCTGTGAATTATTTCTTTTTCTTATCTAATTGCAATAGCTAATACTTCCACAACTGGTTTTTTAATCAAGATTTTCATTGGGCTGCCTCCAGCATTGGATTTCCCAAGAATCTAAGGCTGTGCATCCAAGCCACCACAGGATCTCTACAACTGAAAACATGTAATTATATTAAAATTACTATAGACGAAAAACCAAGATGGTGGCATAGGTAAACACCGGAAATTGCTGCCTCGCACAACCACTTCAAAAATACAACTAAAAGACAAAACGGACATCATCCAGAACCACAGGAAGGCTGGCTGAGTGGAAATTCTACAACTAGAAGAAAAGAGAAAAGCACACTGAGACTCAGAGGAGG
>NW_005355666.1:1103998-1105082 GCF_000412655.1 Myotis brandtii | reverse complement strand
ACCTCCTTTGGTGCAAAATGCCTAAAATCAACTTCAGGGTTGAAGTTAATTTAAGGATATTAAATGGTTTACTAAATACTAAAATTCCCTTTATTAAATAAATAAAAAATAAAAAAAATTACTATAGACCTTTGGTGCAAAATGCCTAAAATCAACTTCAGGGTTGAAGTTAATTTAAGGATATTAAATGGTTTACTAAATACTAAAATGGTTCCCTTTATATTGGGAATTAATCCTCTTGAAAGCTCCCTTCCCTAACAGTCTTCTTACTTAATCATTTCTCCTGGCTCTGCCTTTAAAAAGAACGGGTCAATGTGGGGGGAGGGGGACATATGTAATATTTTCAACAATAAAGATTTAAAAATAAATAAATAAATAGATAGATAAAACAAAAAAGTAATATATGAAGTTGAAGAGATTTCAATTTTAGGAGCCTCAGTCTCGTCTTTCATAAAAAAGAGTGTTATACCAGGCTAGATGGTTGTTGTAAGGTCTGTTCTAGCACAAGAATCCTCTAATTCCAGGACCTGATTTTTTTTTTTAAATGAACATGAGGTTTCCTATAAGCCTTCATGACTTAGCCACAACTGAGGTTAGGAAAATATACAAATGATCCTATCTCTGAAAGTATTTCCTCTTATCGAAATCTCATTACTTTAACATTATTAAGTTAGGATTGGATGTTATTACCGTTTTCATTCAACTGCCCCTGGCTGAGCAGTATACCTCAGCGAATGTCTAGAGTAGTAGTTCTCCAAGCGTGGTCCCCAGACCAACAGCATCAGCATCATCTGGCACCGTGTTAGACATGCGAATTCTCAGGCTCCACTCTAGACCTAGAATTGGACATTTTAGGGTGGCACCTAGCAATCTGTGTTTTAGCAAGTCTTCCATGGTGTGGCTGTGAAAAATGGGCATGCATTTATATAAATAACGTGTTTTTGTTTGTTTTTTGTTTTGTGAATCCTCATCTGAGGATATTCCAAATAAGGTTTAACAAGTATAAATCATGAGGCTAAATGGTATGCGTTATTAAGCTGTAAAACAGATAGAAGCCAGGTGAAGGCAGAGTGCTAGATTAACA
>NW_005355666.1:1081362-1103882 GCF_000412655.1 Myotis brandtii | reverse complement strand
ATCCTGACATTTGCCGATTATGCTACCCCCCTCAAAGCCCCAAATGCTCTATGCCCTTCTGAATACTTATATTACTCAGGATTTGAATATATACATATTCCCAGGGCCTACAATTTCTAAATTGGAAGAAGCATAAGGAAAGAATCCCTAAAGAAAATATTATCCACCTTAGATGTTTTTTACGTTACTGAAACATATTCAAAGAAAAATTCTTTAGCTTCAGCTTCCCAGCTCTCTTGAATTTGCTTTGAATCTTCTAACTAGCCCCTCAATCTGTTTTCATGTCTCGCCCATCTGCAGCAAGGCAGCCGTGCCTCCCATGGATGCTGAGATAATCTTAGGCATGCCCATCCATTCGCTAGTCCACTGCCCCACGGATTCCACTCTGGGGCTTATGAGACACAGATGGGAAAAGATTTTCTTTAGCTCCTCACCTGATGTTTTCCATAATAAAACTAAAGAATTTGACTTTGTTGCATTAGTACAGTCACTGAGTGTTCCCCCACGAAAGCCTAAAATGGGGCTGGAGTTGGTCATTAATTCACTAAGAACAGAGAAGTCTCTACCTAATCAACTCCCCTTCCCTGAGAACATGCTTGGAAGCCTCATATATTAGAAGCCAGCAGAGAGAGAGACATTTCTATGCACTGGACTTCAAACTATCACCGAGGAAGGAAAGTCTCCTGTAACAGAATAGATTTTATGAATTCTGTGGAGATGAGAGGTCTGAGATGCTTTGCAAACTGGCCACAAACCTTACACACAATTATTGTACATACTATAAAAGCCCTTTGCATTAAGGTGGTCAAACACCTGAGGCATTTTCCATACCAATATGAAAGGAGGATGACTCTCCACTCTACTGCTACAATTACAGTATCACTAGCACATTAATGATGACAGAGGTATGTGGTCCAGGTATGTGGAGTGGAAATATAGCTATTCACATGTCTGGCAAATTGATTCCCTAAGCAGAAAGGGTTTGGCCTTCATCTAATCCAGCTTCTATCCTAGCTGCCTATACTAGGAACATCATTCCTGAAATAGCATTTGAAGTGACTTTTAAAATGAAAATCTCCCAAGCGAGTTGTATTTTTCACATATTTATATGAATTAAATGGAATGATCGAATAATCAAATCAAACATTTACTAAGGGAAAACAACACACTGGGTCTGTATTTAAAAATATATTTTCCATTGTATCTCTTGGGGAATGGACATTTTTATGTGGGAGACCTGGAGTGCAAGAGATTGAGCAAGACTTTAAGTGGAGGTCCAAAGGTATTACTGTAAAAGACTAAAAAATATTTTGAGGATGGAGGAAAGAAGGGAAGAGGTAGAAGGAAGACAGAAAAAGCCAGTCCCTCAGTCCCCAGGGGCTGGGATCCTATCATTCAGCCTTGAGCTTTATGGCCTAGCAGTGTCTGAGGCACTGCAGGAGCTGAAGAGATGTTCTTTTAAATTTAAACTGATGGGATCCAACTCGAAAATATCAAGATTAATTTGAATGGCTGAACACTTCAGCTCCCTTCAGGCTAGGTTGCCTGTGAGACTTCAAAAGCCCTTCCCTTGCAGAAGGAAGATCAAGCCCTGTGACCAAGTAGAACCAACTCAAAGCTCTCCCCTCACCTCACTAGCTTCAGGAGCCACATCCCTTGGGCAGACTTCTTCACCTCCTTGGACTATTGCAAATAACACCTACCCTCCTTCTTTCATGGAATGATACAATAAGCATCATGTGGGACCAATGTCTTAAAACTGTCAAGACTTGTGAACAAGTGATATTCTCAGGTCCTTGTTCCTGACAATATACAGCACAGCATTAGTGGGCCTTTTTCTTGAAAGGATATTTAAATGATTTCATCAAGATACCGTGGAACCATTGCTCAGTAATGGGTTACTTAGGGATTATGATGTGATTTGTTTTCCTTGGAAAATGGAAAACAACACAACTTCTCTATGTCCCTTCAGAGCAGACAACTCAATAATGATTGCATTAATTAAATATTGAATAGATAACCAAAAGATATATTTTGCTAGCTAATGAAAGATAAATCTCAAGTGAAATTACACTTTCAGAAAGATTATGCTTGAAGTTTAAATAGTGTTCGTCATCCATTTTCTTGGGGGTAACCAGGTTTTTCTGCTGGAAATCAGAGTTTTCAAAGAATTCAAAGATATTGTTGTTAACTCTCTTGCCACCTCTCAACATATATACCTTTGGGAAGTAATGACACATTTCAAGTTGTTTTTGTTTTTTTAAAACCCCAGGATGAATTGAGTTCCATCGCACAATGAGCAGTTTATAAACTATTTGCAAAGTATGTAAGCCTTGTCTGAAAACTCCAAAAACAATCCAGAACAACATCTATGCTGACCAAAGAATGAAAATATGAGAACACAACAACCTTCCACTAAAAAACCCATGCGGCTCTGTTTGCCCATGAAGAGAAGTCCAGCATTATTTAACCTTTTCCCTAACATGGACAACATTAAAAACACTTTGCTTATGAATTTAGCAGACTAAAAGTTAAGCTTGAACTGGAAATGCCACAGAGGACCACCATTATGTTCATAATTCAACATTGTGTTATTCAATGCAACCTAAGGGGTAGCTTTTGTAGACACAAAATATGAACTACACATTTCTGAAAGGTCATGGAAACACTAAGGAGACAAGAATAAAGTGAATTAGTGAGAAATGAATTCAATGCAGATTTTTACATTTAGTTTCTTACTAACAAGGAACCATCTCTCAGAAATGGCAAGCTCTAACATTAAAATAACATGCTAAATATTTCATCTAACAATTTGGATTTTTCCCTCCACAGAGTATATGAAAAGTTCTCCTTTCCCTCTGTGTGCACACTTTGCTGTTCGCTTTAAAAAAGTAATTTCATGAAAATGCATTTTCCTTCTGATTAAAAACTCCAGTGACTCAACAGCTACAGAAAAGTAGAATCTATGAAGTTGAAAAAGGTTTAGCTTGATATTATATCAAGTATATTTTCATTGCCATTAAAATATATATTTTCAAGGTCAGTATAAATGCTAACGTAAATTACTACTTTAAAAAGGGCATGCATGTATTTTTTGGATAAAACAAAATCTCATACTTTGTAAAGGTTTCATATATTTAAAGAATACAGAAAGTCATTTCAAGTAGAAAATTAGCTTACATTCTTTCTGAAGAACAAAAACATTAAATTAAAACTTCAAGGCCAAGGAGATGCAAAGGAAAGAGCAAGTCCTTATAATGGTGTCAGGGAGCCAGAAAGAATGGTACAAATGAGACTAGACTTTTCCAAATAACTGTAGGTCAAAAATAATACTTCCAAGCTAAACACTTTATGGAATAAATAAAAACAATGAGTGTCACATCACAATTCATAAAAAAACTGGAAGATGTTCTATGTATATTTTAAAAAATTCACTAAATTGAAAAGGAGAAAAATAAGTCATTTTATTGCCCAACCTACTAAAATTTTCAAGAAAATACTGAATACATGATAAATAAGTAATATTTTAAAAATGCTAAAATATTAAGTCACCTATACAAATTTCAAGAAACAAAATAAGCCCAGCTGGCGTGGTTCAGTGGATGAGCGTTGACCCATGAACCAGGAGATCACGGTTCAATGCCCAGCTTGTGGGCTCATTCCCCAGTGTGGGGCGTGCAAAAGGCAACCAATCAATGATTCTCTCTCATCATTGATGTTTCTATCTCTCTCTCCCTCTCCCTTCCTCTCTGAAATAAAAAAAAATCTTAAAAAAGAAACAAAATAAAAATTTTTATTGATATACTGATACTATATAAATAAGGATGAAAAATGTAAAATTAATTGTTCAAAGTATTTTGTTTACTTTAGCTTCATAGTCAAACAATTAGCTTACAATCTATGTCAATATTTTAAATCAAATGGAAAAATTATTTTGCCATTAAAAAGTACATTCAGGCAAGTCTAGTCTATTTTACTAATCTATTTTAAAATAATTTAAAACTAAGAAGTATGAAGATAAAAATCTTAATATGCAGTTTGGTAAAGTTCAAGTCAATCTTTGAACAACACATTTATCTACCCAGTAAAGCTTGTGTTAATGCAATGTAAGAGTTTGGCAAATTCAACTTTAATGGAGCATAAAAGTGCTTTTGCTTGAAAGTGAGATCATTTTTAAAAATTCAAAGCATGATCACTTTTTCTTTTTTCATAGGAACAATCTGATACAAGCAGCAAAGCTTAAATAAACTAGAAACATTTCAAATGATCCATAAAGGATTAATAAGCACTGCAGGAAGTCCTATAGGCTCAGCGTATACATTTTCCATCTTTCCCACCTATGATGGGCATGATATGAAATTCTAAACAGAAGTGAAGTTTCAAAGTCCCTGAATGTTAAAGGGCTGTCGTGTTGAGGTGAGAGTTAGCAACCCAGGGCTCTCTAATTTGAATTGGATCAAAATGGCGATGGTATTAGGACAAGAATCATTCAAACTGAGATATTTAATTCTCAATTAAAAAGGTCTTCTTGCTGAGGGTAATAACCAGTGGTCAGAAGCAAAACTAAGGCAAAAGGAGTAGTGGTAAGCTACAGGCCACTAATACAACAAGAACAAAATGACAGCTATTATTTTAGCAGAGATAATCTATGCTGAAACACAAAACACACACGTACACAATTTCTTTCAATACAATTTTCTTGTCTCCCCACTGATTTCTGTGATTACCACAGAAAGCAGGGTTCTAAGCACATTTCTCAACTGAATCCTCAATCAATAATAGTAAAAAATTCAGATGGAAGATATGGGAAAATGCATTATGGCATTAGTAACTGTTTGTAAAATAGGCTGAACTTATCAATATGCACAGAAGTTGAGAAGAAGAAACCTCACATACTTAAAACACCATGTTTTTGTTACCCCAAAGCTCAGTCACATTGCCTGTATTCATCAAATTGAAATTCTGTTCATTTTAGGTTGTGTAATCTTCTTACCAATCCTCATAACTACTAATTCTTCAAGAATATACTTCATAAAAAATTCATTTTTTATATTAAAATGTAAACAGCCCCCCCAAAGTACAAAGGTCTATTTTCTATGAAACATAAAAATGCGAAATTTTCCTTATCCATATGCACAATTAATTATAACTTGGCACAGGATTCTAAATTGAAGTAAGGCTACAGTTTTTTAGTAAGAGCTCAGGTTTACTACTTGGGTAAACACTCAGAGAGAGGCAACTTTAAAACGTATTTTTCAACCTCCGGTGCTTTAAAAGTTCCTTGACAGAAGAATCAATTATTCATGCTACTACAATCAGATTTACTTTCTTAAAATGAAATTCAAATACTAAATGACAAGAGTGACACTTAACAATACCAATGAATGTAGGGATCAACAAAAGCTTAAAAACAGATACACAAAATATAGAATTTGTCCCAAGTAAACAGTGTATCAGCCATGTCCAAGAATACAGAGAGCCCTTACTAAGGCTTTGGCTATTTTATTGCTAATTCACATTACCATTAGCAGATGGGTAAAAGAAATGAACCTGAAGCAATTAAGTCTTCCACAGTGATAAATTTAATCATTTATTGAACACCTGTTTAGTTCTTTGGATTTTCTAAAACTTAAAAGAGTAGGATGCAAATTGTCATTCTTATGTGGAGGAGGCTTCTTTTTAAAAATCTATATATTTTATTGATTTTTACAGAGAGAAAGGGAGAGGGATAGAGAGTTAGAAACATTGATGAGAGAGAAACATCGATCAGCTGCCTCCTGCACACTCCCTATCGGGGATGGAACCTGCAACCAAGGTACATGCCCTTGACCAGAATCGAACCCAGGACCCTTCAGTCTGCAGGCTGACGCTCTATTCACGAAGCCAAACTGGTTAGGGCTGGAGGAGGTCTTGAAAAGAGGGTATGTATGGGTTTTGAACTGGGGGTCCAAATTTAAATCTCAGCTCTACAATGGTTTGTCTTTAACATTGGCTGAGTTGCTTACTGTCAGATTCAGCTTCTTGATTTGTAAAAAAAACGAAAAGATAACTCACACCGCATAGGGTTGCTACAAAAATTAAATGATACCATGTAGGTAAAATAAGTGTTAGATAGCTCAGAAAAGATTAGTCTTTCTTCTCATGTTCTCTGGAAATCTACAACCTTATAGGGAACAAATTCATTATTTTCCAAATAAAAGAATATACCTAACAAGAGACTGTATTAAAGAAATTGTGGGAGAAAGGTTATACATTCGAAGTTCTCTAGGAATCCAGAGGGAGATAAAAACCTTTCACAGCTGTAATGTCAAAGAAAGACTTGCTGGAATTGAGAAAGGCTTGGGTCCTGAAGGCTGAGAACTGAAACAGACTGAGATGGCAACTGGGTGAGGACAATACTGGCAGTTATAAGAAAACAAGCAGGTCTGTCCGGAGGGTTAATAATTTGGACAGTATCCCTGAATGGGAGAGTCTACGGGGAGGGAAGGTTGGATTATACAATTTCTCAAATGCCAGAATAAAGAGTTTGGTTATAATTATGATTAAATTGAATTAAGCCACTGCAGCACCCATGAGTGTGTATAAATTGTGTCCATTATATTCTAGAGTTAATTATAAAAGAGGATAGAATGCTACCTATGGAGCTAAGGTCAAAAAACTGTCCAAATCCATTTGGCTTAAATCTAGTAATAATCTAACCCACAAAGGGCAACCATGATTTAACAATAGGAGTTCAGAAAAACAAAAATTAAAGCTGAAAATTTTGAAGACATGAGATTGAGTCATCAAGTATAGAGCTTGAAGAAATGAAAGGGAGATATGAGTGATATTTACAAGTATTAAAAAAAGAAAAGCATAAAAAAGTGGTTGTATTCATTTAATGTTCAACACGGGTGCACAGCAGGTAGTAAGGCCTAGAATGGAGAACGTTTAGATTAGCCATGGGGAAAAACTTCTGAATGTGGAGCTTGTAAGAACTAGAAGACAGCCCAGCAAGAGACTGCAGCAGTACCATTAATGCAAAATATTCAAAAGATTTTCAAAAGCACAGTGGCAGAAAGATAGATTTTTCAAGATGCACTGTTTTCGCCTGGGTGACCCGCAGACGACATGTTAGTTCTACAATTTATGACTTTTGGATTAAAGCTGGGGGGGTGTCCTTCCAGACATGGAGAGCCCTTAATGACAGTGCAGCTTCAAAACCGCAGTGATAAAGAGTTACTGAACTAAGAAAAACCTCAGCAAGTACTCCCTCAATTATTTCGGCCCTTGGGCACTTCGATGGGAAACTATTCATTGATATTATTCTTTTTCCAGCATTCACTTTATAGAATATCAAGACAGAGTCAAATGTTGACTTACTATGGTAAATAGAGGGGAAAAAAGCCTGCTTTGATTTCCTTTCCTTTATTACCACCTTGGTTTTGTGTTTTAGAATGTCGATTATGTTTGAAAAGAGGCTGGAGGACGGGAGGCAGGCTCATCCCTTCAATGAAGACAAAAGATAGCAGCGATTTCATTCTGCTGTGTGAGTGTTATCCTCCCCCCCCCCTTAATTCTCTCACCATCATATTAAACTGTGATTTTCAACAGCAGCCTGAAAAAGTTATTATATTTTACTTGTTATTCTAAAAGAATTAATAGGCAAATATAGGGACAGGATAAAAATAGGGCAAAAATGTTTTTGTACTCTTAGACCAGCTAAAATGTTCAGAGTATAAAATAACTAGAAAGGCAAACTGTTAGGTATTCATAAGGAAAATGTGAATGTTTTCCCAAAGGCATTATTAACAATTAATAATCATTACACTGGTGCCTTGTTTACCTGACCTTGTGTAAATTCAGCAGCCTGGTAATTAGACCCATATTTTGCACATTTGTATATTTCCATGCATAGATTTGACTCATTCATTCATCCATTAAAATTTGCTTGACAGACGTAGATGAATAATCAAGCTACAATTTGTATTTACTGGATTATAGAAAATTGCCCAAACTGTTAAGTTCAAGGAAAGCACATTCTTGTCTCTCTTGTGACTGATGTAAAAGCAATTACACATCAGAGGATTGCCCCAAAGCTCTCAAAGAAGTGGCACTGCTTTTGCAATCTGGGGTCTTTTAACAGCATCTTTTTTCTGAACATGGAGACTGTTTAAAGATTAACTCTAGCCCTAACCGGTTTGGCTTAGTGGATACAGCATCAGCCTGCAGACTGAAGGGTCCCGGGTTCAATTCCAGTCAAGGGCACATGCCAGGGTTGCAGCTCGATCCCCAGTGGGGGGCATGCAAGAGGCAGCCGATCAATGATTCTCTTTCATCATTGATGCTTCTCTCTCTCCCTCTCCCCTCCTCTCTGAAATCAATAAAAATATTTTTAAAAAGATTAACTCTAACAGAGGAAAGGAAATATCCCTGTGCAAGTAAGTTTAGAATTTAATTCATTACACTATAATTTCACATAAAAAATGAAGTTCTGATCAACCTGCTACATGCCAAATAAACAATGCAACTTTATCCCACAAAGGCAGCATAGGCAGTGGAAGTTCTGAAAAGGAGAAATAAGGCAACTTTTTTGGAATAGATTTATGATACACACTTCTCCCCTTCTTCCCCTAGAAAACAAACATCAACAAAACCTGAGCAAACCTCTTCCTACCAGCAATCAACAAGAAACAAAAGCACTGTATGTAAGATTTTATTATTAATGCAGTTTCATGCAAAGAAGCAGAACACATTTTAGTGATAACCGCTTCCTAAATTGAGATACTAAGTACTCGCCAAACATGCTGTCATATGGAACCGTATTTTACACTATGGTATTTATTTTGCTTTTGCAGTCACTAACCAAAGCATCGCTATTACACGTTTTCTGGTCCAAGGTACAGTACTTCTTTTACACAGCTAAAGATTCAACAATTTTGCTGTCTTAAATCCATTTCTTCAAACTGCTTATTTTGATTGTCCACTTTAGAAGAAAAGGAGTGATTCTTGACTTTTAAAAAATGCATGTGTGTGTACAACCAGCATTATCAGAATTTTTTAAACCTCTCATATAATATATCAAATTTTATAAAAATATACATAGCCCTGGCTGGTGTTCTCAGTGGTTAGAGCATCAGTCTGCACACTGAAGGGTCTCGAGTTCGATGCCCAATCAGGGCACGTGCAGCAGGCAGCCAATTGATATGTCTCTCTCACATAGATGTTTATATCTCTCTCTCTCTTTTTCCCCCCTCTTCCCTCCCTTCCACTCTCTAAAAATCAATGGAAAAAATATCCTCAGGGTGAGGACTAACAAAAATAAATAAAACAAAAATATACATAAAGATGCAACGATACATTTTATATAAATCTTTGCTATGGACATTTAGCTCCACGGCTAATGCATCTGAAACATTACCAAAACCTAACTGGTTTCTTCCTAACATTTCATCTTTTCTTCCCATAAAACAAACAATAACCACCCTGACGGATGTCAGATATTAACTTCTGTGGTAATGGCCTGTAGTCACCTAAAAGATCACTAAAGAGCCAGGTAAAGCATTAGTTTAGAAAATGAGTTCTAACAGTCCACATGTTTATAAACACAGAAATGGGAGTTCAGATGTTTCCAAGTGTGTGTGACTTTTTAAAAAAATATATTTTATTGATTTTTTACAGAGAGGAAGGAAGAGGGATAGAGAGTTAGAAACATCGATGAGAGAGAAACATCGATCAGCTGCCTCCTGCACACTCCCTACTGGGGATGTGCCTGCAACCAAGATACATGACCTTGACTGGAATCGAACCCGGGACCCTTCAGTCTGCAGGCTGACACTCTATCCACTGAGCCAAACCGGTCAGGGCCAAGTGTGTGTGACTTTACATGAAACTGAGTGTCTGCTGAATCCATGGCATTGTAATAGGCACTTCAGGGTTCTTGTGTCAAGAAAACACAGTCCTGACAGTTTAATATGATAAAACAACTTTGATTTTTAAATTAAATCTATTGAGGTGACACTAGTTAATAAAGCCATACAGATTTCATGTGCACACCTCTAAAACATATCATCTGTATACTGCACTGTGCACTCACCACCCAAAGTCAAGTCTCTTTCTGACCCCATTTATCACCACTTTGCTCTCTTCTATCTTTCCCCAATCCCCTTTCCCTCTGGTAATCAGTATGCTGTTGTCCGTGCCTATGAGATTTTTTTTTCTTAATCCTTTCACCTTTTTCACCCAGCCCCCAACCCTCCACTCCTCTGACAGCTGTCAGTCTGTTTTATGTATCTATGAGTCTGTTCCTATTTTGTTTGTTAGTTTATTTTGTTCATTAGATCCCACATATAAGTGAAATCAAATGGTACTTGTCTTTCTCTCACTGGCATATTTCACTTAGCATAACACTTTCGAGGTCCATGCATGCTGTTGCAAAAGGTAAGATTTCCTTCTTTTTTATGGCCGAGTAGTATTCCATGGTGTAAATGTACCACAGCTTTTTTATCTACTCACCTACTCATGGACACTTAGGCTGCTTCCAAATCTTGGCTATCCTATCTAATAAAGACAGAATATGCTAATTGACCCTCACACCATCGCAAAGATGGCAGCACCCACAGCCAATAAGGAGGGAATATGCTAATCGACTCTCCTGCCCTCAAAGATGTCGGCGCCCACAGCCAATAAGGAGGGAATATGCTAATTGATGACCCCCCCTCAAAGATGGCAGCACCCACAGCCAATAAGGAGAGAATATGCTAACTGACTGCCACGCCCTCAAAGATGGTGGCGCCCACAGCCACAAGATGGTGGTGCCCAGTCCCCTCGGCCCCCCAGCAGCCTAGAGCTGGCCCAAGGCACAGGCAAGCCTCGGATGGTGGTTGCCCAGCTGCCCAGGGCCACCCGAGGCTCAGGTAACCAGGGCCAGCCAAGGCTTGTGCTGCCAGCAGTGGCAGCAGCAGAGATGTGATGGGGGGCGCCGCCTTCCCCTGATCGCGGGGTTGCCTCCCACCCCTGTGGGCTCCTGGACTATGAGAGGGGGCAGGCCGGGCTGAGGGACCTCCCCCCTCCAGTGCATGAATTTTCATGCACTGGGCCTCTAGTTGTAAATAATACTGCAATGAAGATAAGGGTGCACATATATATATATTTTTTAATTAGTGTTTCAGGTTTCTTTGGATGCATTCCCAGAAGTGAAATCTCTGGGTCATAAGGCAGTTCCATTGAGTATATGATGACCAATAAACAGAACAACTCTCCAAGAGGAAGCAAACGCCAACTAGGCTGGCCCTTTACTCTTCTGCAAGGATGCATTTGTGTATATTAGGGCTAGGAAAGAGCACATAAAATCAGACAAATATACACATATACACACGGTGCTAAGGGCTTCTCAAAACTGTAAGTCTGGGTTATGGTATTTAGGATAAAGATATAACTACCCAGTGTTAAGAGAACCTATGCCAACAGCAGTTTGAAAACCAGCTCTGCTGCTAAGATGTCAGTTTCCTGATCACGGTCTGGGGGCAGGAAGAGTGCTATTAGACAAAAGGGAAGATCAACACCACACCTTTGGTTCAAGAAGCAGAGACATTTTTTAAGGCAAAAATATGTACTGAGTGTATATGTATATAATGCAAAAGTATGTTTAACTTCTTGAGATGCATAAGGTGATTGAAATTTACATACTGAGATTAAAGATGATATCCCAGAAAATACTGTCCATTGGTATGGAATCATCAATAACAACAAATAAAAACTAGTCATTCCATTAAACATAAATGCTGCACACACAGCCTTTTGGAAGGTTCCAAAAGCCATCCCCTTGCTCAAATAATCAAGTCCAATGTCAGCGATGTCCCTGGTACTATGCTCTGCTCAGGGGACATGAAACTAAACACATCACTACACAGCACAGCTTGTGGTCACAAGGAGCTCGCAGTCTGGGAAAGAGAGCCACTTAACTTGGTGATAGGTGTCATCCCAAGTATGTACAGAGTGTTATAGAGCCCACAGGAGAAAGGAAGACCTTCTGCCTGGAGAGAGCTGAGTGAAGAAAGCTTTTCAGAGACTGTGTGCATGATGAGAACACCTGAAATTTCTCTCAGGCTATTTCCATCTTCAATACAGTATTATTAACTACAGTGATCATGCCATACATTACATCACATCTCTAGACAACTTCATGCCCTTTGACCACTTCTTCCCTCCCCCATTTTGACTTTTGGGTCTTGCTCATGTAATGCCAGGCATGCAAAAAACTAGGCAATTCCTACACGTGGGAGGCTGAAATTACTCAGAAGGAGATTATGATGAATCATAGTCTGAGAGGGTGGTGACAGGACTACAGATCTCAGAACCAATTTAAGTGCTATAATGAAACTTAATTTCTCATCATACGCAGGATCTGATGATGTCATAAAATCATTATATGGGAGATTTCCTAGAAGAGAATCAGAGAAGATGACATTTCTATGCACAAATACTCCTCAGCCTAGGTTTATATAATCATATCCACAACCGAGAAGAGACAAGGTTTGAGCAATGTTAATTATGTGCCATTTGTCAAGTGTCAGCAATATGCCTGAACACTTCACAGTGATGGTAAATTCCCATGAAAAATGTGGACATATTAAAACCTTTTCTTTTTATACCTTCATATATAACCTATATGAACATATGGAAATCATATATATTAATATATAAAATAATCATATATTTCATATATAGCAATCACATTTTAAGAGCTTAGTAATCCCATGGGGAACTTTTTAAAAACACCAATGCCCTGGACCCACCCTCAGATACTAATCTAACTTTTCAGGGTAAGCTGATCCATCAGACACTCTTTAAAAATCCCACTCAGGTGATTCTAATGTGCAGCCAAATTTGAGACCCACTGTCTTGGCCTGATACAGAGACAAGCATGTAATAAAAAAGAAATGCTGTGGTGAAGAAAAATTCTAAACCCAGCATTCTCAGAACGTTCCAAGTGTCTTGAAACGTTCCTTTGGTTTGCAATATAAAATTTTAGAATCATAAAATGGCTGGGGCAACATCGAAGTTTCTAGGATGCAAATACTTAATTCTCAGATAGGACTTGAGTCTGTACTACCCTCATTTACTGGCAAAAACCGTATTACAAGTCACTATTTTATTTTTCTTTTCTCTTTTAAGCAGTTTCATTGTTCTGATAAAAAGAATACATGCCTATTGTGAAATATTCAAATAGAGAAAAGAAATATGAAAAAATATCTAAACTTTTCACTACTCAAATATGATTTTTGACATATGGTAAACATCCTTCTAGAAATCTAAGCATACACAGAAAGAGACGCGAGTTTTACATAAGTGACACTATAATAAGCTGGTGGATGTATTTTAAACAACTTGGCACTATTATGTGGCCAAATATTTGGTCCAATAAATATAGACTTATAAAATATACTTGAAGGGTTGCATATTAACTATGAATTTATGTAGGTTATTTTTAATGTCTAGTGGGTCCTCAATACTCTTCTGATTCACTTGTAACTCTGTGAACTAGAGCAATATCAAAACAAAATATTGTATAATTGAATTTTTATATATTAGGGAATACAATTAGAGAGAATATTGCTCTTAAATATAAATTTTCCCCAAATGAAACTTCTTAGGTATAAATCTAAAAGGTACAGGACTTGTATGCTGAAAACTATAAAATACTAATGAAAGAAAAATAATCTAAACAAATGGAGAGCTATACCATGTTCATAGATTGGAAGAAAACACAAGATGTCAATTCTCCCCTAAGTGATTATATATTTAACACAACTCCAATAAAAACCCCAGTGGGATTTTTTTGTTGATAAAGACAAGGTGACTCAAATTTACATGGGAAGGCAAAAGAACTGGAATAGCTAAAACATCTTGAAAAAATAGTTTGACAATGTCTTAAAAATGTAAACTTACACTTACCACATGAGTTAGCAATTCTACCACTGGGTAGAATGAAAACTTATACACCTAAGAGAATGAAAAGTTATGCTCACACAAAAACCTATACACAAATGTTTATAGCATCTGAATCATAATTGCCCAAATTGGAAATAACCCAAACACCAATGGGTGAATGGATCAAACTGCTACACCCATACAATGGAATAATACTCATCAATAAAAGGAATGAACTAAGTGAAAGAAAACAATTCTAAAGTCTGCATACTGTATAATTACATTTCTATGACATTCTTGAAAAGACAGACTATAGTAATGAGAACAGATCCATAGTTGCCAAAGTTAGGGGTGGGAAGGAAAGTGAATATGAAGGGATAGCAAGAAGGAGTGTTTGGGGAACAATGGAACTGTTCTGTATCCTGGGTAGGATAAAATGGATACACATATGAATATAGGAAAGTTAAGTTATCCCTTTAAATAGTTCAATATCTAGGTCTCATTTCTAGAAAGCTGGAGGAGCAAGTATAATTACTCGAGTGCTAGAATCACTGCTCATGATATTGGGATTTTCTGACTTCATGACCCATTGAAAGAAAGTAATGAGTTGAGAATATGAATTAGTTTTCTTTCTCAAATCCCCAGAACTAAAATTTATCTTGCGATAAAGTTCCAATGGAAATGTTAAAATTTTTCTCCATTTCTTATTACTTGGGGGGACTGTCCTTAGAATTTCTTTTTTTTTAAATCTTCACCTGAGGATATTTTTCCATCGATTTTTTTAGAGAGAGTGGAAGAGAGGGAGAAAGACAGAAATATTGATGTGAGAGAAAAACATTGCTTGATTGCCTCCTGCACACCCTGACCAGGGCCTGGGCCAGAGAGGAGCTTGCAACGTTACGTGCCCTTGACTGGAATTGAACCCGGGACCCTTCGATCTGCAGGCTGATGCTCTATCCATTAAACCATACCAGCTAGGGCTAGAATTTCATTTTATATTCACAGATCAAGTACATATATTCCTAGCTAAGCAAAGAAACACATACATCACAAAATTTTCTTCTGTACATCTCTGGGAATGGCAGCACATTCAGTATGGTGGGTCCCAGGTGGAAGATAATGTCAGAAAACATGACACTTTGTAAGCAAAGTGATGTGAATCAATGCGGAACAGAAGAAGAGGTTATCCATCTGAATGAACCTCTTTTAAAAGTATAATTCACAGCCAAACCGGTTTGGCTCAGTGGATAGAGCGTCGGCCTGCGGACTGAAGGGTCCTGGGTTCGATTCCGGTCAAGGGCATGTACCTTGGTTGTGGGCACATCCCCAGTAGGATGTGTGCAGGAGGCAGCTGGTCGATGTTTCTCTCTCATCGATGTTTCTAACTCTCTATCCCTTTCCCTTCCTCTCTGTAAAAAAATCAATAAAATATAAAATAAAATAAAATAAAATAAAATAAAATAAAATAAAAGTATAATTCACATTAGTAGCACAAGGAATTGTGGGAAGCGGGGTTGGTGATGGCAGTGTTCTGTATCTTGATTGTGGCAGCAGTCACACAACTCCATGTACTCTGGAACTATACACCAAAGAGTAAATTCTACTGTATGTAAATTTTAAAATAAAATTCCAAATGCAACCAACACCACTCCTTAAAAAGATAATATATGCTCACTGCCAAAGACTTGGACAACAGAAATATAATGTTATCTACCAAGACCCATTTAAGATCATGGATTTTAATGTACCAGAGTACAAAAAGTTTATTGATATGGTTTCAGATACCACAGATAAACATATTGTTTGGTGAGGATAAAAAAATACTCCTACCTTTTCCAATGATATACGTGTGTGAAACCAAATTTTATTCGCATACTTCCACCAAAACACTATCTCAATAGATTGGGTGTAAAAGGAGATGTGAGAATTCAGCTGACTTCTAAGTCAGACAGTAGAGATTTGCAAAAAATGTAAAACAATGCTGCAGTTGCTAAATTTTGCATTGTAATATACAGCTATTTTTCATAAATATATTTTTGTCATATAATAGGTTTATTGTTAATTAGAGGCCCAGTGCATGAAAATTTATGCACTGGAGGGGAGTCCCTCAGCCTGGCCTGCCCCCTCTCACAGTCCGGGAGCCCTCAGGGACAGGAGGGCGACCCAGTGATCAGGGGAAGGCGACGCCCCATCACACCTCTGCTACTGCCACTGCCAGCAGTGCAAGCCTTGGCCGGCCCTGGTTACCTGAGCTTCGGGTGGCCCTGGGCAGCTGGGAAGCTTACATCAGAGGCTTGCCTGAGCCTTGGACCGGCCCTGGGTGGCTGGGGGGCTGAGGGGACTGGGCGCCACCATCTTGTGGTTTTGGGCACTGTCATCTTTGAGGGCGGGGGCAGTCAATTAGCATATTTCCTCCTTATTGGCTGTGGGTGCTGCCATCTTTGTGATGGCATGAGGGTCAATTAGCATATTCCCAATTTATTAGGTAGGATTATGAGTTAGTGCTTTGTAAACGTCTGCTTAAATTTATAATCAAATAAATATGAATTCGTATAACCCACATAAACGAAAACTCTTTGATAATCTCAGTAATTTAAGAGTGTACAGGGTCCCACAGACCAAAAGGTTTGAGAACCACTGTGCTATACCTTTGTGTACATTCATCAGCAGGATAATCCAGTTTGCTGTGAAATTTTAAGCAAGTCTTTCTTTTTTTCAATTTATTTTTTTATTGATTTCAGAGAGGAAAGGAGAGGGAGAGAGAAACATCAATGATGAGAATCTTGATCAGCTGCCTCTGGCATGCCCCACACTGGGGACCAAGCCCACAACTTGGGCATGTGCCCTTGGCCGGAATCAAACACAGGACCTTTCAATCCACAGGCCAATGCTCTATCCACTGAACCAAACCAGTCAGGGCTAAGCAAGTCTTTCTTGACTCTAGGTTCCCCTTTGATTTTTCTTTGCTGATCAATTCCTGAAAGGAATAGATCTTGAATATCACTAGATGGGAAGCTCTAGTTGAGGGCAATTATTATCAAAAGAGTACATGTGACTTCACTCATATGATTTCCAAATCCTTAGTATATATATAGACAGAAATCCTGGGCAGTTTTTGTTTTTTCCTGCCATCATTCTTGAACATTCTTTGCTGGTGGTTTGGAGACTGAAGGCCAGCTATCCTAGGCTTCCAAGATCTAGTTAGCAAATCATCTAGGTTCCCAGCAGAAGAGCTTCCCTTTTTTAATTTACTAATTTGATAGAGAGAGAGAAAAGGGGAAGGGGAGAGAGAGGGGGAGGGAAAAAAGGAGGGAGGAAGGAAGAGGGGGAGGGAGAGCAAGAGAGCACTTTGTTGTTCCACTTGTTTATGCATTCATTGGTTGATTCTTTTTTTAAAAATTGATTTTAGAGAGAGAAACATCGATGAGAGGGGAACAACAATCGGCTGCCTCCTGCACACCCCCTACTGGGGATTGAGTCCACAATGTGGGCATGTGCCCCGACTGGGAATCAAACCTATGACCTCTTGGTTCATGGATTGATGCTCAACCACTGAGCCACACTGGCCAGGCTCATTGGTTGATTCTTATATGTTCCCTGACCTGGGATGGAACTGACAACCTTGGCGTATGGGGATGATGCTTCAACCAATTGTGCTACCCGACCAGGGCAAGAACTCCTCAAACAGCCAAGGAGCCCTGAGCACATGTGCAGCCTGAATGAGGACAGGGACCTTTCAGGAAACAAGCTGGACAACATACTTCACAAAATCACCATCCTTAAGAGTTACACTCTGCTGGAACATAGTAAAAGCAAACCAACAGAATTTTGAGGGAGTGCCAAGAGTCAGATGAGTTTTGAAAAAGGACAAAAAGTTATGCATTGCTTTTCAAAACCAAGCAAAGACCAACACATTACAAGTGTTGGGGTGAGCATATGATAAAGCCACTACTGATTTATGCCAAGCACAAAACAAATGAACGCCCATCAGGTAGAAAATACTGCTGCTCTGATTTTTATTAGCAGTATTATTTTTTGGAATCAGGCTTTTGAGAATTTGTCTATGGTGCCTTGGAAAGGCAGCTGAATTAACTCCCTCCTGAACAGGAGTATGGCTGTTCCAATTAAAAAGAGTAAGCTAAACAGGGCGATCTGGAAATTCATATCTAACGATCTGCAAAGGGCCGATTGCCACATGTGAACGATAATGCGTACACTTTCTAGGCAAACAAAATGTAAGACACAGCCATGTCTGTGGCGCTCTCTCGTTTACATGTGCAGCAGAGAACAGATAGTCCCATTTTGTTCCCTGAAGTCAACGGTGTGAAAATCTCACTTCTGAAAGGTTAAATGAAATATGTTCTGGTTCAATTCCTTACTCTACTACAAGACAGTAGCTCCAGAAGCCTGGAGTTAGACCTGAAGTTGAGTTTTTCCTAAATACACAAGGGTAGAGAAATCGAACTAAAGAAAGGAATTCTACTGTTTTGGCACAAGTGGTTTTCTGTTTTTACCCACTGGTTTGCAGATATTTGACAACTCCTACGGGATTTCCTCAGTATTTCAGAGAACCTCCAATTTTCCCTTCAGAAGAGGCAAACTGTATCAGAAGTTGCTGAAACCTCAGGATTCCCTTCAATGGCTGGACTAGTCCATTGCTGGGCGGCTCTAATCAGCTTTCTGGACTCATGCCCCCACCAGCCTAGTGGCCTGGCCTAGCTTCTAATGCTAATCCTAGAGGTCTTGTGGCATCCTGAAAAGCTGACCATATTGAAGATGGAGAGCAACTTGTTATTCCTAACAGCTATATCAGCATATATGATGCACAGAATTCTGGACTAGGGTCCTTAAGTATGGTTGCAGTCCTGATGTCACTATTTGTGACCTGAGAGTCGCTTGATAGCACCAACATCTCAGAATATCATGAACTCATTCAATAACTACTTCCTGAGCACCTGCAGGTTAGGTACATTATGGGGTGCTGACCTCAAGGAAGTACAGCCCAGTGTCCTTTCCTTGCTTTTAACCACTAGCCCTAGCTGCCCTTAGCAGGGTCCTTTCTAAGGCTGAGTGTGAGAACCTATTCACCAACACTGAAAACTCCCACACTGGCAGACTGCAGGGAGGGCCATGAGGAAGCACAGTACATTACGACATCATTCTGATGAGACAGGACATGGAGAGCAGCAAGACAACTAAGGCTTCTAGATGGACCCCTCAGAAAGACTGGGGCAGCAAGGTCCTGACCCGGATCGGAATCTCTGGGAGTTCTGAGCACACAAAAGAACACAGCTAAGTTATGTTCATCTACTACATCTCAGATCAGAATAATGGGTGCTTTCTATGCATTTTAAATGCATCATCCCATATAGTTCTCCTTAGGTGCCAGGTATCATTACTATTGTCATTTAATAGGCTATAAAACTGTGGCTTGAAGAAGTTCAACAACTAACCCAAGTTACAAACCTGGTAAGTGACTAAACAGCAACTCTGATCTTGGTGTTTGAGTACAAAACCTCACAATCTATCATGAAGCTAGCAGTGGATGGTCTCAAAACTGACATAACTGAATGCTAAACTTTCAGAATGTAAGGAAAGGACAGGCAAGGGCAGTGGCTATAACTGCCTCCACCTCAGACCAAAAACTCAGGAGGGTGAATATGTATATGTGGAAAACAACAAGGCCCAAACTCAGCTCTTAACAGACAACACTGTTTTCTATGGCCAGGGCACCTCAGAATTTGGTATGGGTCCCGTTAGTTCCTCACAATCATGCTCTAGTTCTGAGTCTCCACAAACAGGGTTCATGCCATAAGGTTTAAGATTAAATGAAGTCAAAGATAAAGAGGTGTTAAGATAAATATAGAAAAAAAAAGATGAATAAAGAGAACACAAGTGAATGTTGGTTATTCCATAAAGCAGTGGTCGGCAAACTATGGCTCGCGAGCCACACGCAGCTCTTTGGCCCCTTGAGTGTGGCCACGAAGTTTCAATCGCACTGTACATGCGTGCCTGCACGTGGTATTTTGTGGAAGAGCCACACTCAAGGGGCCGCAGTTTGCCGACCACTGCCATAAAGGATAAAAGTCAGGAGGCATATAAGCCGTATCTGATCTGATTTGCTTATTAGAACTCCTCTGTAATAAATAGATAGTATTCATACCATAAGCTGCTGTGTAGGGGCACTGGACTCTGTTATTCACTTATATTTAGTCAAGAATAAATTTACTTACAAAGAGATTCTCTTCCAACCATCATCAAATCCCTTGTTAGTTTTTCTGCGAGAACACACCTCAGCATAGCACCAAATCTTATAACTGACTCAAAGTCAGCTTACTTGATATCCACACCAAACAAAAATCAGCCATTCATTACTATAGGCATACCAACTCACTGTCCATGGGCCTCGGTTTTAGAACACTACATTTCTTCTTTAAAAATATATTTTTCAGAGAGGAAGGGAGAGGCAGAGAGAGAAAGAAACATCAACGATGAGAGAAAATAATTGATGGGCTTCCTCTGGCACGATCGGGGATCGAGCCAGCAACCTGGGCATTTGCCCTAACCGGGAATTGAACCATGAATTCCTGGTTCATAGGTCGACACTCAACCACTGAGCCACCGCAGCTGGGCTAGAATACTACATTTAAAAAATGCAGTTGGTGTCCATTTATGCTTAGCTTAACTGGTGTGAAGCAAAAAATAAATACCAATTCTCAATATATTATTTTGTTTGAATCAGATTCAGGATGAGTTCTATGGATTCCTAAAGAAATGATCCTTCTTCAAGCATTGCTGGGCAGCATGGGCTGCACTGCCTGTGACGCTGAATGGGTGGGATGGATATCTATTGCTTCTTTGCATGCCTTCTGTACCACTTATAATTATGCTGTTAAGAGTCTTTACAAAAAAGAAACCCAATTTATTCTTTTTAAATGTTCTAAATATAAACGCAGAGGCAAGGAAATAAACAATAATTCCAATGGTGCTTAGAGTTTAAACTATTTTGAACTAATGTACCTGTAAGACTATTGCATATTGCAACCTATCACCTAAAAACTATCAGCCCACATCACCACAGGTAAGAAATGAGAAATTTTGTGGGTTATTGAACACCAAATATTTGCAGCAGAACAGGAGACAGTTGCAGAACATCATTGCATGGCTCTAAACCCCACAGATCCATCTGTACAATATAGCTCTGTCGTGTGCACTGCTATACTGTAAAGTGAAGGACAATGGCAATGAGAGTGGTCCTGTTAGTGCTTACATGGATGAGGGTGGCTGGGGAGTAATGGGATACGAGGCTGCTTCACCTCTAATTTGCCAGATTTAATTACTAATTGAGTTCTGTGAATTCCTAAAGAAATAATCCGTCGTCAGGCAATGTTGGGCACCCTGAATTGTGTTGCCTGTGATGCTGAATGGGTTTGCATTTTGGTGGAGCAAATGTTTTCTGCAATACTTCACCCTGCCCTCCTTGCACTGTTAATAAAAGGTAGCTCCTGCCTGGCTGGTGTGGCTCAGCGGTTGAGCATTGACCTATGAACCAGAAGGTCATGGTTTTATTCTCAGTCAGGGCACATGTCCGGATTGCAGGCTCGATCCCTAGTAGGGAACGTGCAGGAAGCAGCCGATCAATGATTCTCTCTTATCATTGATGTTTCTGTCTCTTTCTCCCTCTCCCTTCCTCTTTGAAAATAAAAAATATATTTAAAAAAATAAAAAAGGTAGCTCCAATTTAGTTTCTGGCTTAATAACATTATGTTTGGAGGTTATTAATTTTGTCTTTGAGGAAGGCAGATCCATTCCAAAATTAACAAGCATTTTTTTGGGCAAAGATGAAAGCATAAGCTGAACATGGATTCTTCTACAAAGCATCCCAGTCCACCTCCTAGATGTGTGCTGTCTTCCGGAGGGAGCCACAGCCAGCAGCACACTGAGGGGTCGCATCGTTGGTCAAATGCTCCCTTATTCACCTGTGAGTATAAGAAAGTTCTCTGCATAATGAGACAACAGACACTGCTCATTATTTTTGGAATTCCTCATAAAAGTGGGTCCAAAAGAGATTTTTAAAAAAATGTGGCTTATGCCACAATTAATATACCAAGAAGTAACAGAGAAAAATACAGGGAGTGGACAGGAGTGAGAGAGGAATAACAGCTAGGCATCCACTGTCTATGCCACCTTATGGAGTTAGAGATGGACTTTTGTATCAAAACAATGAGAGGATGTCCATGCAGGATGGGATTTTGTATTATGACAAAAATATTTCTGGTCAATGCCTCTTTGCCTGATACTTAGTTGGGGTAGAAAACAAGTTAAGGTTATGAAGTTAGAGAAAGACATATACTGAAATCAACAGTAATCAGTGATATAAAATATAAAAGACAGTGACAAAGGACTTTATTTGTCAATGCTTTCTTTCATGACCTTAATACTCTATGGAATTTTGTGTTAACCTAAGAATCTTATATACCATTAATAAACTTTCTTCCAGCACTGTCCAAGTAGCTCAGTTGGTTAGAGTGTCATTCATATATGCTAAGGTTGTGGGTTCGATCCTTGGTCAGGGCACATACAGGGGTCAACTAATGAAATAAAAAGTG
>NW_005355666.1:1064165-1081309 GCF_000412655.1 Myotis brandtii | reverse complement strand
CTGAGACTGTAAAACTAATAGTAAATTTCTAAGGAATTCAACCACCAATTTCTGGTCCTAGCTATTAATCAGTGATTATCATAGGCATGGCACTGTCTAGCTGTTCACTGTCAATTTTTCTTTTTGTTCTTATATATATTTTTATTGATTTCATAGAGGAAGGGAGAGGGAGGGAGAGATAAACATCAATGTTGAGATAGAATCACTGATCAGCTGCCTCCTGTACGCCCCCTACTGGGGATCGAGCCCACAACCCAGGCATGTGCCCTTGACCGAAATTGAACTCAGGCCCCTTCAGTCCGCAGGCCGATGCTCTATCCACTGAACCAAACCGGCTAGGGCCACTGTCAATTTTTCTAGATGGAAGGCCAGAATATCTCTATGTTTAAAAAATCACAGTGAAATGATCTAAGTGATACTCCTTTATAAGTAGCTACAAACTGCAAGGCTGGTGAGGAATCCAATTTGCCCCATTGGTTGGAACACTCTAAAACCTGTATTAGCCATCAATGGGAGTTTAGGAGCATATTTTAGTTGACTACCCACCTTTAGAAACAGATGGCTCTTTAAGTATTAAAGTGAGGGTTCACTGTACATTATAAATAACAGTACTTGAGATGAAAGTAGATGACCCACTACCCCACTCCCAGGTACCAATAGGGGTCAGATTTCCCATTTATGAACAAGTCTTCAGAGGAGGCAGCACCCCAATCTCAGACTCTCTTCCGCGGCTGCTTCATGGCTGAGGGGAACACTTCAAAAATGAACCAGCTAAACAAACTTCCTAGCAGCACTTGACAGAGCTACACCTATTCTTCCCATTTCCAAAGCAGTGGAGAATTAATTACCAGTTCTATGGATCTATTGTAAGTATAATAGACTAAAGAGCTATCACAGACACATTTATTGTAAAAGCACAATCCCAAGAGTGTCTAGTGGAGGGCCAAAACGATTAACACAAATGCTTTGTCAGATCAAAGATAAAACCTGCACCGCCCAATTGAGGAATGAATTAGAACAGTGGGTTATCTTTCAAATTAACCAGGGCAGTTAGTGAGGAAAATTTCATGAAAGTGTAATTCTTAGCCTTTGTGAATCCACACAGCAGGCATTCTGCCAGCTGACAAGATGATGAAATTTTCATGCTTAAAAAAAGCCCTCTTCATTTCCCAATTTAGATTAGCTAGTGTTTCTCTCCCTTTTTGTGTGTGTATTTGCTCTGCTGAAGCAGAATTTAAGGGGAGGGGGAACACACATCAAATTTTTACTCTAAAATAGAATCTTTCAAAAACATCCCTAAAAGCTTAGAGATATAGCCTTTAAACTGGTTTTCTGTGATTTTTAAAAAAATACCAGTTCAATTGTAACTTGGTACAGAGGGACCAACAAGGACCAGGGCACAAAATCAACTCTGAATTAGAGCTTTCTGTGCTACCTCAAAGTCTTTCAATGCTTCATCAAATCTCGGGATAAAGCACTAGAGTTTTTTTCCTCCTAAAGAAATTAATATTTACTTAAAATATCCTGCTTGGTACTTTTGGTATTTCTATGTATATTGAAATTTAAATGTTCTAGGAAATGAGAATTCGAGAGAGATAATCATTGCTATATGGGGAGAGAGAAATAAGCATTTCCTCTCCTATTAAGAGTCAGTATTAAAACATTACGATATGAGCCCGGCCGGCGTGGCTCAGTGGTTGAGCGCCATCCTATGAACCAGGAGGTTACGGTTCGATTCCTGGTCAGGGCACATGCCAGGTTGCAGGTTGGATCCCCAGTGTGGGGCGTGCAGGAGGCAGCTAATCAATGATTCTCTCTCATCATTGTTGTTCCTATCTCTCTTCTCCGTCTCCCTTCCTCTCTGAAATCAATAAAAATATATTAAAAAACACATGTTACAATATGATATAGATTGAGTCTCAGATACGTACATTTTTAATATTTATTATATCACATTTATTTACTCAGTACTGTTTATTCATGACAGAAAAATAACAGAATGTGATGCATTTTTTAAAATAAAAGAGATTTAGAAGGATATTTTGTTACCCTGAACTTCTGTTCCTTTGTTCCTGACAATTCAATTTATTGGTAATCAAGAACTGTTTCTTTGCAGGTTACAGTGTTTGGTCAAGTACCTACTCCTCCACTGTCTTCCTAAAGTTCCTTCTTTTTAAAAAAAAATTTTTTTTTTATTAATTTCAGAGAGGAAGGGAGAGGGAGAAAGAGAGAGATAAACATCAATGAGGAGAGAGAATCAATGATCAGATGCTTCCTGCATGCCCCTCACTGGGGATCGAGCCCACAATCTGGGCATGTGCCCAGAATTGAACCGGTTAATAGGTCAATACTCAACCACTGAGCCACACCGGCCAGGCCTAAAGTTCCTTCTTTATGGAGATGCCTTCCTTTCTCAGTGTAGATTGTACTTTCCCTGCAGTGATTCTAAGACTAAAATGAAAAAAATATATTGAGACTTGCTCTTAATCCACTAATAACGTTTATGTCCAGTGGGTAATATTTTTGAACTTGCAAAATAGGAGGAAACCCCTTTGGTTATTAGCTTCTGAGAACAGTCACTTAATCTCAGTATAGGCATACCTCAGAGATACTGTGGGTTCAAGACAGTATTGGGCTTTTGACTTTCGGCTTGGAGGAGGCTCAGGTGCAATTTTCTTCGGTCGTCCCAAATCTGGGTTCATCCAACACCAGCCGCCTCCACCATGCCGCCGAAGTTCAACTCCAACGAAATCAAAGTCGTATACCTGAGGTGCACTGGTGGGGAAGTAGGTGCCATGTCTGCCCTGGCCCCCAAGATCGGTCCCCTGGGTCTGTCTCCAAAAACGGTTGGTGATGACATTGCCAAAGCGACTGGTGATTGGAAGGGTCTGAGGACTACAGTGAAACTGACCATTCAGAACAGACAGGCCCAGATTGAGGTAGTGCCTTCTGCCTCTGCCCTGATCATCAAAGCCCTCAAAGAACCACCAAGAGACAGAAAGAAGCAAAAAAAATATAAAACAACAACAATAAAAAAAACATTAAGCACAGAGGAAATACCACTTTTGGCCCTAACCGGTTTGGCTCAGTGGATAGAGCATCAGCCTGCGGACTCAAGGGTCCCAGGTTCGATTCCGGTCAAGGGCATGTACCTTGGTTGCAGGCACATCCCCAGTAGGGGGTGTGCAGGAGGCAGCTGATCGATGCTTCTCTCTCATCGATGTTTCTAACTCTCTATCCCTCTTCCTTCCTCTCTGTAAAAAATCAATAAAATATATTTTTTTAAAAAAAGAAATACCACTTTTGATGAGATTGTCAGCATTGCCTGACAGATGTGGCACTGATCTTTAGCTAGAGAACTCTCTGGAACCATTAAACAGATCCTGGGGACTGCCCAGTCTGTGAGCTGCAATGTTGATGGCCGACACACTCATAACATCATAGATGATATCAACAGAGGTGCAGTGGAATGTCTGGCTAGTTAACACGTTAAGCGCCCAGCCTGTTTTGTCTTCCAAACGGAGAGTATAGTGTCAGTCACCGGTGAGTGGCATGGCGCTTAACATGTTAAGAACTACAAAGGAAAATGTTTCAATTAAAGATTATTTGACAACCCCCCCAAACAAGAGAGAGTATTGGAATAAAATGAGTGTAATCTTTCTGCTGATAGAGGGTCTTGGCTTCAATATGTAAAAAACACACAACATTGGTGGAGTACAATAAAACAAGTGCAATAAAACATGGTATGCCTGTACTTACTATCAATATCCTTGTCTCCAGTATACTTGATGTATTAATCTCCAGCTGGACTACCACCACTATGGTACATCACCCTGAATGAACTGTTATGACTATCACTTGAGGCACAATACAAAAGAAACTCAATGCCATGTCCCTCTACCTGCGAAAGTTCTTTTAAGTCTGGGGTGAGGAGGAAAGAGAATAGTCTACCAATGAAGTAGAACCTAGCTAGAGGTGCATGAGCTCTCTGTATAAAAGCTCTGATCTTGACAATATTTGAAACATTTATTCACCATGGGGCCATGAAAAGAATAATGGATTTCTTCCTCTCCCATCTAATCATATATGACTAAGATCAGACAGTAGAGATACAGGTCCCTAATTTTGAGGATAGTCATATCAATCTTCAACTTTAAGAGCGACATTTAGATATTTTCATAAGAAATCCCTTAGGAAAATTAACCAAGTGGGCAGTAACCACAGGAAAACTGTTACTTGCTGGTAGTGAGATGACTGGCAGAGAAGACAATGGAAGCAAATGCTATAGAAACCCTGGGTTGGATGTCTAGATTCATAAAACTAGGTTATTTAGCTTAAAAAATACTCATATAACTACTACTACCAACACCACCACGACACACAAACAACTGGGTTAGAAATCCATCTTTCAGTTAGGGCATATTTCTAACTACAAAGATCATTTTTCTGCCTATTCCCAACTTAGTCAAAACAGATCATCCCTTCTTATAGAAGGAAATAGATGAGTTTCTTCTAGTATTAACATTTCCATGGTGAAGATTTTGATAGACTAAACACAGAGAGAAAATTTGGAATTCTTCACAAGAGTCAAGAATCATGCTCTACTCCGTGAGGTTTGTAAATGAGGAGATGAATAGTTTTGATTTGGGCTTTTCATGCTTAAATAAAACCCTAACATTTCATGTGCGGAGCACTTCATCTACTGTGGAATGTGAACCTACAGATACCCTTTATTCCCATCCAACTGTTCATTAAGTACAGCATAGCATTATTCACTAAAATGTTTCAGATTTCCCAAAATGTAGTCTTAATTATTATTTTAAAAATATCTTCAGACAAACCTTTTTTTTTGACAAATACAAGTTATTCAACTCCAAAATCACAATACTAGAACTCTATATTTTCATTCTTTGTCCTAATGATCTAATACTCAGTTTTCATTTAATGAGATCCATTTTAAATAAGAAAATGCTATGTTAATTAGCATAAAAGTAGACATTATAGGAAGATATTGAACAAAGTCATGGCCTTACCTAATAGAATCTGGGCATTTTTGGAAATGCCTTGCCAATGTAGTTTCTTTAAATAAGTTAGTGAACTTTCAAGTAATAACAATTTTGCTTAGATGACAAATAATATAATGAAACACTATGAAAAATCAAATGGTAAATGTGAATTTTTTAATTTTAATTTTTGAAGAGAAAAGAACTCATTCATATGAAATTGTTAAAAACAAAACAAAATAAAAACTGTGAAAAAAGCCTTTCTAACACAGACAGATCACTTACTGTTCTGGTATTTTAACTATACTATGTATTTTAAAAATTAGACATTCTCTTTAAAAAGCCAGACAAATTGCATTTAAATTGAAAAGATATTTAGTTTTATTTCCTGGGACAACTAGGCTATGAAATGGTTTCGATTACCACATAAGCACAAAGTTTTAACTTATTAAAAACATCACACATGATGTTATGGCTCTACTTGCCAAAGATAACCAATACTGATTTCTCCTCCTTTGTCCAAAGATGTGAGTGACCGTTTAATGTGGTCTTATTTAGGTAACAATAAATTTTTAAAAGTCCTGGTTATATTCTCATTTTTCCTTAAAAGCAAAAATTTCACTATTTAAAATATTACTCATTAATGAAAGAGATGTAATACCCAATAGAAAATCAAACCATTTTCCTCTCAAGTCTTTAAAAAATTTTAGTTTCATAAAAAAACAGTAATACAAAACTACATTGTTTTATTTTATAACAAGTTCCAAACTTAAATAAGCTGTGTATATAAGAAAGTCATTATGGATACTAACCTCATAGTATTTCTTAATGCAACGTCTAATATCCAAGATCAATTTGTTGCTCAGCTGTACAATAAAGTTCATAGGTGAAGCTTTACAGTTGATGTTACTGCAACGAAACAAGCTGGGCTCCAGATCAGTTCCCTATAGAATTCAAGTCAGACAAGTACACAAAAGATTATAAAAAGATTTCTTGTGCTTAAAAGCTTATATGCTGTCCTGGTGTACAATAGTCTTAATTTAACCCTATTTCCTCAAATGCTTTCCTCCCAAAGATCTCCTTAGTCACATATAACTTCCACTCTTTTGCCACCATCATAATGGAGCATGAAGTCAAAGGGAAAATCCTACTATCACTTTTTTTTTAAACATTCAATAAATGACAGACTCTCTGGATAAATGAGTTTTCCCTGTGAAAATACCAGTGAAGTGACATTATTGGAAATAAACATTCTCTTTAGACATATCAAAATTTTAAATTTGCCCTTATTCATTACAAACTTGAGGATAAAGCAAGTGTGCTAATGACATTAGTTTGCTTTCATATCGTCAACTTAATAAAGCCTAAAATTTAAGTGTTATACCACAAAGCAATCAGGCTTTGTCAGCTTAGAAAATCTAAAATTCCTAACCCCCTTAAAACGTATTTGGGGGAGGGAAAGCAGGAGAAGTAGAAACTTGCAAGAATTAACTATTAGTATTTGGAGAAAATGTCTTGTTGTTTTGTTTTAAGCAGAGACAAAGCAAACATATAGGGAAACTGTTGGGGTTTCTGGACCATGTGTTTTCCTTCTTGATACTTAAACATCTTGGTTTCCTGCTCCAATCTGGTACATAACCCTACCCACCACACTAAGCAATTCCAGGTGGAAGAGATTTCAGAGCTTGACATCGGCTCTTCCACAGTTAGCCCATCTGCAAGTTGTCAAGCCTCCATGCAATTAACTATCTTATTTACAGCTGTAATGAAGCAAAACTCAAGGATTTAGCATGTATTGCTGATCTGCGTCTGCCTCTTCCTTGCACTTGCTTCCAAAGACCGCTTTGTTTTGATTCAAAAAAATTCAAAACATCTGCTGTTTGTCCAAATTAACTTAAAATAATTACTTTTAATTTAGATAAAGGATGCATTTTCTTTCGGTTTCAAGGTTTTACATGGTTCTACTGCCTACTCATTTGCCAATAGCCAGTACATATAACACTGCAGTAGAATCAAGTAAATTGGCCACATTTCAAGTTCTGATCCAAGGTCAATGATACATTTTTTGGCAGTACTTCTTGAAAGGAATGTCTCCGTGACTTTTTAAATGTCTGACATGCAAAGACAGCAGAAACGATAATCGGAGTACCTTTGTCAAAAAGGAGGCAAGTGGGATGTGTAAAGATAAACAAAAAACTTTCCAAAAACACTTAGTTCCCATTAACTTGATTTAAGATACAGAAAAATATTGCTCTAAGTCTTAATAAATTGGGTTGGGAGTGGGGAAATATAGGTTACTAATTAAGGAATTACAATAAAAATACTTTAAGATAATTAGATCTTTTAAGAGGTTCCATTTAGAAACCAAGGCCAAACACTCTAAGAAGCCAAAAACAATATTAAACACATAAAAGCAATGTGTTTCTTCCTTTTTAGACAAATAGTGGGGGGGAAAGGCCTTTATATTAATTTGCTCACAAAATGAAAAAAGAAACAACTAACCGAACCCTCGAAGACACTATCGTAAATATTCTCAGTCCCACACGCAGGGCATGGGCATTTGAATCTCTCACAGTCCCTGTATTTCTCTTCATCGCTGAGCTGTGCTGGGCCACCAAGTAGAACATCATTCTCTTCATCTTTATGATAATGATGAACTCTAAACTGGGTGGGATCAAGTCCTATTAATGCAAAAGAAAAAAACACATTTAGAAAGGTACAATTCTTTGAATTCCCTTACCCAAAAAAATAAGCCCAAGGAAAAAAACTCACAAAAGAATAATTTTAAATTCACACACACAATCATTTGAACTCAAGATAGAGTCTCATATCACATGGACAAAGGGCTCTTTTTATAAGTGATTATAAATAAAACAAGTAAACAGCATTAAAACAATGCAGATATATGCTAGTGGACATTTGGATTTGGAAGCAACTAATTACTTCTACAGGATGGTTTTAGTATTTTCCTAAAGTTATAAAGAAAATCTCAAATAAATTTGCACTGCTGTTAAGAAAATCTCTTAAAATCAAAGAATCATCATTAAAACTGAAAATAGAGAATAAAAATCCCATTAAAGAAAACAAGTTCACTGCTATTACAACTCCTTCAAGTGCAGACACAATTGCTAATCCTGATTTCAATGCAGTGGTCGATTCCATCTTGGCTCAGTAGTTAACAGCATGTAGGTTGCAATCTAATCCAGTGGTTAAAATTCAGTAGCAGCATATAAGACAAAACGTGACATGGTTTTTTTGGTATTCTGAATTCAGAAGTATAAAATATGTGCAAAAAAATGATTCTACAGATTCTATAGGCCAAAATGTCCCCAACAATCCTGGAACCAAATATACCTTCCATATTTCAATCAAAATGACCCAATAAATCAATTGATGTATAGTTTATGCTATCTTGTTTGCCCAAACTATTTGAGAAAATAAACATTTTAAGGTCAGCCAATTTAATATACCCTTGGTCAAAGCATATCTCTCAAAAATTCACTATTTGAATTGAAACTTCAAGATAATTATTCTACACTATATCTTATAATCTTTTCTTTAAAGCACCCCTTAGCAATACCTAACAATTCTAGGCTATTTAGAAATCTAAGGAAAACAAGCATAGCTATTTTAGTATAAAGGTAAATAAGTAACATAAAACATCACTAAGCAAAAAGTTCAAATACCAAAAATATCTAAAAATTGTTTTGACTCTATCAACAGCTGCATTGGTAGATAATCTAACGGATGTTTTCAAAATTCAGTGACAAGATGCTAAATCCTATTTGGTCAATTGTCAAGTGACATCTAGTCATTACATAAGGTTAACTCTGACACAGTGGAAGGTGCTAAACAAAGAATAAGCTTGGAGTCTCAGCTTGCTCACCTGCAAAATGGATGTAGTACCACCAACCATGAACTTTTGCAGTTTAAATAAGACATTAGAGGACAAACTGTTTTAAATGGGGCCTATATAAATAAATACTCAATAAATGTCATAAAGATAAAAAAAGTAAAGAGTGGATGAACATCATTTATTTTGGACTATGTTCACTCAAAATGAAACACATGTTCATGCTGCACAGCCAGTTAATAGCTGCTCTTTGTAGGAATTCATCAAAGTGAATATTTTCTAACATGATAGTGCATAATAAGAACAAAAAAATACACATTCAAAAACAACTTGACAAAATTGTTCTTGGTGTGTGACATAAATTACTGTAACATAAGTCACTTGGCCCCAAGACTCACTGTACATTTTTATTTTACAAGTTAGCAATCCAGTAAGAGAAATAGCAAATTAGTGAGGTGTGAGGGAGGGGTAGAGGACTTGAGTGAGAGAGACCATGCCCATTGAATGATGCCAATTTGTCTCTGTAGTGAAGGGCAACTTGCGAATTTCTTAAACTCTAGTTATGAATCCAACTGTATTCACATAATGTCTTGCTTTATGAAGATGCAGCTTCATCTTTTTTCTGATGACATCATTATTCATCAATTTCCCAGACTATTACTCAGAAAGTAAGGAAAAAGAAAAACAATAAGCAGGGATTTTCTAAAAGGTAAGATATTTTACAATCTGAAAATCAAGGAACGGAACCACCCTAGCTTTGCACATGTACAGAACTGGCCAGGCTGTGACAGGGGAGCAACGAAAGCTTTCTCCAGTACCAGCCAGGTCTACTTAGTGCATGGGAGGCCCGGGCCAGGCTGCCTGCTGAGTAAGCCAAAGCTGGACATAGGCTACCTTGCTTGTTATGGAGAAAAGCCCAACAAGGGGACAAAGTTATTTTAAAAATCAGGCCTTATGAAATGTCTACTTTAAACATCCATTTCCACAAACAACACTTATCTGCCCCTGGAAACAACAAAGCCAGCTGGCCTAGCTAATTACTTCAAATTTATTCCCAAGCTGATTTTTTCAAGAGAAGGGACTTTTTCATCCCAGTACTCATGGTCATAAGTCAATGTTAACCTTTTAATATATAAAGGGAAAAGACACTAATTACCTTAAAATATTAGGTATATAATGATCCTTGTACAAGTCACTTGAATACAAAAATGTCATAAAATTATTTTCTTGGGAGGACAATTATAAGTTCAACAGGCAAATCACAGAGGGCTAAATGAAATCTTTTTAAGAAAACATACAATGTCATGTTAAAAAGTAAAGATCACTGCTGTCAGAATATTCTTTAAGGTCAAAATCCAGGCTTAAACAAGCCCCCAACTTATTCAACATAATTTTTCTAAATCCTCACAAAATTGGCAATAAACAGCTTATTTTGAAGTTTTGGGAGACTTGAAAGTTTCCCTGCTTATACATAACTCATTAAGGCTGTAGTGAGACAACCGGAAAAAGTATCTGGTGCTGCCACCTAAAGGTAGATTCTGAATTTTTAAATGTGCAAAATAGAGCTGTTGCAAAGAACTCTATTTGTAATTACTATCTCTCCAAAATTAGACACTTTTGTCAGAAATTAAAGCAAAAATCTTTATGATTGCAGTTGGCATATACTTACATGTGCATTGTATAATCAATATTAAAATGCTCATCATACAGCAAGTAATCCTGTTAGCCTTTGAGCAAGAGATGCAAAACTGAATTCCAAATTCCTGATCTCTCCTGAGAGCTTTTTCTAAATAACTGGCTTAAAAAAAATAAACTTTATGCCCCATTTGAGAAAAAGAACTTCCACTTTTGACTAGACTTGCTTTTGACAGGTGAGTTTGATCATTTGGTCTGGCACAGAATAAAAGAAAGCAGCCTGCTTGGACTTGGCACCAGTTCTCCAGGGGAAGAGCAACAGTAGTTTTCCCCACAATAAGGAGAAATGGTATGTGCTGTAATTCAATACTGTGACTTCTAGTGATCTAGTCACACCATTTTTTTTATTGGGGGTGGGACAGAAGGGGCAGTAGAATAAAATTAAACTACTGTCATTTATAATTAGAAAATTTATAGGATCTCACATTATTTTGGCAACAGGATCAAAGCTCTCATGTTTCAAAAAGTATTTATAGAAAGTAACATCATAGGCATTCGGGTGGAGGAGTTCAGCAATGCTGTTTTTTACTTAACATCACCATATTCTTATCACACACACCTCCAATGTGATATTTAGCACAAAATTATTTTTCTTATCACTGTACTTTGTAACCCTTGTAAGCTTTCTGTTTTTAGAATGTTCACATGCCCCCAATAAAGGAGTATTTACACTGTTCAAAACTCAAGTTCCTAAACAGGGCTGAGAGAGAGGCTAATACATTTGACCAAATAATTTTCTTCCTCCAAAAGACAAGATCCCTATTAGTGTAACTGTAAATAACTACAGTAAAGCCAATTATATATGTTCACACAAGTGAGGAAGAGGGAATAATCCATATGAATTAAACTCCAAATGAGTAGAGTAACTGATATTCTCAGTAGGTTGTTTGTAATATGACTCAAACTACTAGGGAAGCTAATTAATGAAATCCTACAGTAAATTTCTTCTAAAAATTTCTTTTAGGAAATAAATCATTTATCTTTTGCATAAATTCAGGCTTTCATATATTTGGACTACTTAGAGAACAAACTAAAAATTTAGTGTGATTAAACAAAAAGTAGTTAATGAATTTTTAAAAGGTAAATGCTACATCCATAAAAAACCTTGTACAAGAATGTTCTAGCAGCTTTATTAATAATCAAAAATTGGTAACAATTCTGTTCAGATGCCCACAACATGAGAGTCTATAATAATAAAAGTATAATATGCTAATTAGACCAGACATCCTTCCGGACGAAGCCAGGGCTGTGAGGGAAGCCCGGTCCCAGGTGCTGGAGGGAAGCCGGTGCCAGCAGTCAGGGGAAGGAAGGCCTACTCTTGCACGAATTTCGTGCACTGGGCCTCTAGTGAATAAATAAAATACTACTCAGCAATGAAAAAGAATGAGTACTGATAGATGCAAAAAGATGGATGAATCTGAAAAAATATGCTAAGTGGAAAAGCGGAACACAAAAAAGATATACCATAGGAAATAATTTATATAGAATTCTAGAGTAGGCAAAACTAATCCATGGTCATAGAAATCAGATGAGTGGTTGCTTTGGGGGGGGGTGTACTGACTGGGAAGGGGTACAAGGGAACTCTCTAGGTGATGGAAATGTTCTGTCTTGATAAAATGTATACACTCTGAAGATTGTAGCATTTCATGGTATGTAAATTACACTTGGGGAAAAAAAAGCACGCCAAATAGAAGATGTCTGTGATATATTATTTCCAAAAGACTCATTTAAAATAGATAAGAAATGATTGCAAGTCAGTAAGAAAAAGACAACCCAACAAAAGAGTAGAAAAAGACGAACAGGCACCTCACAAAAGGAGATATCCAAATGGCGATTAAGCATGTGAACAGGTACCGAACATTATTAATCATCAAAGAAATGAAAATTAAAACCACAACATTATGCCAACACATAAGATGAAAAAGAGAAAAACACCAAGTGCTGGTTAAGAATGTGGAGTACTCACATACTGCTGGTAGGGTGTACATTGGAACCACTTTGGAAAATTGGTTGTATCTACTAAAGCTGAACATACACGTCCCCTATGACTCAGGAAATCTCCTCCTAAATATATACCCAACAGAAAATACATGCAATTGTTCCATAGAAGTCACATGCAAGAATGCTCACACAGAACTATTCATAATTGTCCAAATGTGGGAAAAACCCACAGGTTTTACATTCAGTCACACAGTGTATATTCAAACAATAAAATACTGCACAGCAATGAAGTATAACCACATGGACCCATCTCACAAACATATTGAATGAAAGCATCCAGACACAAAAAATATAGACACAACTTGTGTAACATCCCAAAATAAGAAAACCTCATCTATGACGTCATAAGTCATGATGTCATTTTCTGGTCAGGGATGGACAGTATCTAGGAGACAGGGGACTCCTGGGGGTGTTTCTTGAGCTGACCACAAAGGTATGTGTTTGTGAAAACTCATTAAACTGTTCAGTTAGGTTTTGTGTACTTTTCTGTATGCATGTTATATAAGAACATTAACATTGGAAAAGGTGAGAAAAGTGAGTATTGAGTATTTCTTATGATATACCTATGAGGTTGTTATAAAATGTATTAGATTCCAACTAGACATTATGTACCTCTTCACAGATGTACACACCATTACCTAGAAGTAGTATTCACAAAAACGAAAATTGAACCAAAGTATGGGCAAGACTTCAGAGCTAACTACCACTTTACAGGAAATACAGGGGAGAGGATACTATCGGCAAACTTCAGAATATGGGAAATTCTATAGAGCAGAATACACAGTTTCTTTAACAAATACATTAGAAGGGTGAAAAAAAAAGAGGAGATTAACTATCATATGGACCCTGACTATATTCTAATTCAAACAAAGAGCTTTTTATAAAAAGTGTATTCATAGTATGATCAGGAAAATATAAACACTTATTGGATATTTGATGAAACGAAGGTGTTTTTCCCCCCTAGTAATAGCATTGTAGCTATGTTGCAAAGGGGAATCATTGTCTTTTAGAAATGCAAAATAAAAAAAATTATATATACACACGACCATCCTACTGGTAGCTATGACGTGCACTGACCACCAGGGGGCAGACGCTCAACGCAGGAGCTGCCGAGCTGCAGTGACTTGGCAGCTGCAGTTCTTGGGTGACGCACCTGGAACCAGAGAGGAGGGAGCCCGATTCCGGGGTGCGTCATCCAAGAACTGCCCTCTCGCAATCCGGGCCCCTTTGCCAGGTTGAGGGACAAATCTGTGCATCGGGCCTCTAGTTTACAGATAAAATGACATTTTCTCTAGGACAGTGGTTCTCAACCTTCTGGCCCTTTAAATACAGTTCCTCATGTTGTGACCCAACCATAAAATTATTTTCGTTGCTACTTCATAACTGTAATGTTGCTACTGTTATGAATCGTAATATAAATATCTGATATGCAGGATGGTCTTAGGCGACCCCTGTGAAAGGGTCATTCGACCGCCAAAGGGGTCACGACCCACAGATTGAGAACCGCTGCTCTAGGATTCACTTCAAAATAATCAGAAGAGGTGGAGAAGCAGAATAAGATCAACTACAGTTGCAGACTGCTGCTGAAGCTGGGTGTTGAGCACATGGGGGCTTCTGATGAAATTCTGTCTACTATTATATATGTTTAGAATTTTCCATAATAAAAACTTTTTAAAATACTGGACCTCTGACCTAAACAACTGACTATAAAGTGACAGACAACCGAAACTGCCTCCGTAAGACAAATGGAAAATTTTTATTATCCTGTACAAAATAACTCCCAAAATCTTGGCAGAAAAAAAAACACTAAATGGTGATGGAAGGAGACTTGACTTGGGGTGAGGAACACCAATACAATATATAGAGCTGTACCCCTGAAACCTATATAATTTTATTAACCAATGTCACCCCAATATTCAATTAAAAAAAAACAAAAAGAAAAGAAATCCTGATGTGTAGCACTTTTATGACCTCGCTTGATTGTTTTAATGCCCTTGATGACAGCTCTGAATGTGAATTTTAACTTGGTAAGACGTGTACCTCTGGGCAGGAAAATAACTTTCGAAGTGTCTTCTTTCCTCTTTTTAAATCTGATAAAAGAGAGTAACTTTATGTTGAAAAAAATATTTGGAAAAAAAATTAAAAAATCGCTTCTCTTACAAGAAAGCCCTCTGCTCTCCAGCGATGCAGGCAGATATGGTGGGGAAACAGTCAGGCAGGAGATCCCTAACACCCACCTTTTAGGAGTCAGTAAGTGTTAAACTGTTTTTCTTCCTTCAGATATTGTAAAAACTATCTTATTTTTATTAATAAAATAGTGACTTTTTTTCAACAAGGAACCTATAATTCACCACCTTCACCCTTTCATGTCTTATCTATACATATATATTTAATATCATTTAAGTATTTGTGTACAATCCTGTATTAAACTATTTACATTTATTCTATCTTACCCATTTTTCATTGGCTACATAATCCTGGTGTCATTTTGGTGTACGATGAATCTTTTAAAAAATGGTCTATCCTATATAATAAAACCCTAATATGCAAATCAACCGAACAGTGGAATGACCTGCGGAACCATTGGTCACTATGACGCGCACTGACCACCAGGGGGCAGACACTCAACACAGGAGCTGCCCCCAGCCTGCAGGCCCGACCTGTGGTGGTGGGGGCTCCAGGGCCAGTGACTGGGTGGCGCCAGGCCAGCCAAGGCAGGTGCGAGCGGGGGCCCTGATCACCCCGCTGGTGGCCCCACAGATCGACCCTGATCACTGGCCAGGCCTAGGGACCTTACCCATGCATGAATTTCGTGCACTGGGCATCTAGTAGTTAATAATATGGCAGTGTATACTTAATGCTGAGATTAGATCTCAAGCATTCTCACCACAAAAAAAGAGTTAAGTATGTAAGCTGATGGATGTGTATATTGATAATCGTTATACAATGTATATGTATATCAAATCATCATGTTGTACACTTTAAGTTTATACAATTATATTTGTCAATTATTCCTCAATAAAGTTAAATTTTTTTAAAAAATTGATCTAACTTAAATAATTCAAGAAATTCTCATTTTCCTTTGAAAACTCCAAGTATTACAAAGCCAGAGTTAGGAATTACTAGTCCAAGTGATTATTCCAAACATGCTCTAATTTGGTTCCAAGTTCTCAGAGGTCTCTGCTTGAGTTAGGTGAGAAGTGTCACTGCAGGCCCTCAGAATTATTGGCTAGTGAGACAGAAACAACATCATGGGTTTGCTTTGTAGGGACTGAGGTGCAAAGCTTTGCAGCTGATACCCGAGGTTCTCTGTGAATTCCCTAATGTGTTATGGGGAGTGGCTGTGATGGCATGGGCTACCTTGTGAATGAGTTCGGGACCCCTGACACTGCATCAATGGGCTGGAAAAATTGGTGCGAGGTGGGGTAGACAACCATTCCCAACTCCACACTGGCCCCTCCACAGCGCATTCCCACAATGCCTCAAATGCTTCCACTTCTATACACTCTTCCCCGTGGGGCTAGAAGTGGTCTTTGCTTCCCTTGAACATCAAAAATCCTTTATTTTACCTCTTTTGAGGCATGTACTAGTACTGTGTTACCAACTAGACTTCCCCAAAATAGTGAATCCACAGGGCTGTAATTTGAGTAAAGGAGCCATGGCTGACTCAACTTTGTATCCCCCACAGGACCCATTAATTGAGCCCAGCAAGTATTCAACATCAATCCATTCAATGAATGAAAAAGTAGGCCTAGAACATGAGCCATTTGATAATGCACTTGGAATGGCGCTCCATTCTGAAAGAGCTGGTTCTTATCAGCTGACTAGACTTACTATTCTACTTTGCTTTTGGTATGATCTTACTTTTAAAATTTATCATTATTTTATAGAAACTGTTTAATGTTTGGAAATGATGGTCAAGTATTGGTATTATTCTAAGAGCTTAATCATGAAAAAAGACAAAAGACTTGATAGATACAGTAATACCTGAGACACCTGCTGGTGTCATCATCCTATGCCCAAAAACCTATACTTCATGGCCCTTCCTATCTTTTGTAGATATATCTCTCTGAGCCTGACAAAGGTACCCAAACACCACCTGGCCCACTGTTGCACTTATTTCTTAGATGTTACTGGATCCCAACTATTGAGATAATAAACTACCTTCTACACTGTGAGTGATATAGCCATTTTTTTAACAAGATAATTTTTACTTTCTAAATTAAACCAGGAACACATTGGGTTAAGTGTGCACTGTCTTGTTTTAAGCACTACTTCAGAGACTAAATTAAATTTTAATTTCTCATATTCCTCAAACATCAATAATTTCTCAGGACCAATGAGAAAACTGCCCAGGTAGATAAATGCCTGAAATTTTATCACTGACCATGAAGAAATGTACTTGATAGCTATTGTACAAGTCATTGCTCATTGGAGGAAAGACATTATCCTATATAATAAAAGCCTAATATGCTAAGTGTCCGGTCAGCCATTCAACCAATCAAAGCATAATATGCTAATGATATGCTAAGGCCGCTCAACTGCTCACTATGACATGCACTGACCACCAGGGGCAGATGCTCCGACCTGTA
>NW_005355666.1:1017721-1064010 GCF_000412655.1 Myotis brandtii | reverse complement strand
TGCTGCTGGGGTCCAGCCAATTGGGACTAGACGAGATGGGCCGGACATGCCCTGGAGCCCTCACACGGTCCCCTATCCCCCCACCCCCCGGCCGGCTGCCCCGATAGGCCCCAATCAGGATTGGGCGAAATGGGCTGGCCCCAGTTGTGCACCAGTGGGGTCCCTTGGCCTGGCCTGTACTCTCTCGCAATCCGGGACCCCTTGGGGGATGTCAGAGAGCTGGTTTCGACCCGATCCCTGCAGGCCAGGCCGAGGGACCCCACTGGTACATGAGTCTCTAGTATAATTCTAAGTGCCATTATAGATGAAATACAGTGGAACTTTGGTTCTCAAACTTAATTCGTTCCAGAAGGCTGTTTGAGAAGCGATTTGCTTGAAAACCAAATCATTTTTCCCCTTAGAAATTGAATTAATTCCTTCCAGACCCACAAATGATTCTGTTTTCATTTTTCTTATATATAGTACATGCCTAATGTACTGTTTAATCTATGAACACTTTTCTTAAATTTATCAAACTAGCATCTTTCAGGTCAACATGCAGCATCTTTGCTTGTTCATGTATCACTACCTCTGAAATCTGCTATTGGCTAACTAATCAACATAGTTTGTCTACCTCTTCAATTGCCTGTGATCCTTGTTTCTTTCACACCCTTAGCAACATTAGCACTCTTGATGACCTCTTTATGTTTTAAAATTGTGCTAACCCTTGATTTTGCCAGCAACGAAAGCATTTTCTCCATTGTTTGTTGCCTGAGAGGAGCTAGGTATCAGCATGAAAGGGTTGTCAGGACGAAAACCACAATTTTGGTTCAACAACCAAGACATTTTTTCTGTGAACAACTTGGTTGAGAACCAAATTGTTCGAGATGGGAGACATTTGAGAACCGAGGTTTGACTGTATAAATTTATTAAAAGATGAAATTCAAGAATGAACTTTTAAAATCTATCTGTATATATAAAAGGCTAAGTGACCGACCGTATGTATGTCCGACCAGTCGGTTCATATGACAGGCACTGGCAATTTAAAAATAAACATTGACTCACACATACATGATATTTGTCCCCGTTTGACACTGGCCTCCCATTTAAATTAATTTGAAAACAGTTTCCCATGATGCCAGCATTTGCGATGACTATTAATAAATCACAAGGACAAACTCTAGACAGAGTAGGAATATTCCTACCTGAACCCGTTTTCGGACATGGTCAGTTATATGTTGCTTTCTCTCGAGTTCAAAGAGCGTGTGATGTTAAAGTTAAAGTTGTAAATACTTCATCACAAGGGAAATTAGTCAAGCACTCTGAAAGCGTTTTTACTCTTAATGTGGTATACAGGGAGATATCAGAATAAGTTTAATCAATTTATCAGTCATTGTTTTTATCAATGTTGTTTTCATATCACGTTTTTGTTGTTTTTATACCTTTGTTGTTATTGTTTATTTATTTATTTTATTTATTTATTTAATTGCTTAAAGTATTACAAAGAGTAGTACATTTGTTTCCTTTTTTCTTTTTATTTATTAATCAATTTATATATTATTTTCATATACATTTTACTAATTTTCTTTCATCTCTGACACTTCTAAAGGGTGAATAGTTATATTAAAATATTCCTTCTAATTAATTTCCTTTCAGTGTGCACGAATCCATGCACCAGGCTACTAGTATATATATATTTATAGATTTCAGAAAAGAAGAGAGATAGAAACATCAAAGGCTCGGCTGGTTTGGCTCAGTGGTTGAGCGTCAACCTATGAACCAGGAGGTCAATGATTTTCTCTCATCACTGATGTTTAAATTTCTTTCTTCCTCTCTCAAATAAATAAAAGTATTTTTTTTAAAAAAAAAGAAACATCAATGATGAGAATCATTGATTGGCTGCCTCCTGCACATCCATTACTGGGGATCGAGCTCGCAACCTGGGCGTGTGCCCTGATGGGTAATGAAACTGTGATCTCCTGGCTCACAGGTTTATGCTCAACCACTGAGCGACACCAGCTGGGCAAGAATGAACTTTAAGACTACTCTCATCACTGGCTTGTTTTGCCAGGTACAGAAGACTATATGGATGTTGGCGCATACTGTGAATATTTCATCCACAGAATATAAAGAGCTTTCATTAGAACAAGAGAGAGAAAAACCTATAGTCTGGAGAACAAAAGCTAAGAGTTCCAAGTTTTAGTGGCCATGTTTCCCAAAGGGCTATTGTATAAAAGCGTAATACTATATTTTTTTCTATTCACAGATGGAAAAGAGTAAAATTTTGCTTTATTTAAGCCCAATGGCAATAATCTTGCATGGATTTCAGAAAAATGATACACATTTTACTGTGGGATAATAAGGACCATTAGTTATTAGAGAGAATAAATCATTCTCTTTCAATTCAACAGACTTATTCATTCACTCATTTAATAGACTACCCTCTCTCCTTTTCACTAAAATGTCCTTCCCATACAGAACACCTGGCCATGCAACATGCCACCAGACAGACTTCAGGAGGTGTCTTGATGGGGAGAAATAGAGAATTTCCAAAGGGAATCCACGGGATAAAACCAACACTTGATGCTTGCCTTTCATTTCAAGGAAAGCAGTATAAAAGCAATAGAAAAAGGAAAAGGTGGTTGAAAAATATAGTTGTTCTCCACAAAAGAATCTTAAAAATAAAAAATCATGAACTTAATAATTTTCCTAAATGAAATTATGCCATTATTCTTGATTTCTTTGTATCAACTAAAAGGACAAAGTATCAAACTTCAGTAAAGTTTCAACACTATAATACATTTCATTAATCAAAGATAAAAACTACATTAAAAGCAAGAGAATTATTTTATGTCTGTGATTAGGCAGTTGGAGGGCTTGTATTCTATGTATACATTTTTACACTTCAACTTATTTAACAGTGTCAGTTCACTAACTGCAGTTTTTTTACATAAAGAAAACAGATTTAGAATTTTAAAAACAAATTATAGTAATTTTATGCCTACAGCTTGCACCTCTTAGAAACTACGCACCCCCTAACACTCCCCTTACTTTACCACCACTTCCCCATCTCCACCCTCCTCCTCTCTAAAACCACAGGCTAAGTGAGAACTGATAACAGGGGCCTCAAATTCCCTAATGAAGGACAGCCACCCTAATTTTTCACTTGGGGTAGAGGAATAAAGGATGCAGATCAAAGTGCAGCTCCTGAATAGGGCAGGGCGCAAATACATGCAATATATGCCTGGCGAGCTCCAGTGCTTTTTACAGATCTTCATAGTGCCTGGCACATACTGTCCTGAACTCCATTAATGTGGTACCTCCTATGAGGAGACAGGGAGAGATAAAGGACTATGAGATTTATTACTCTAGTAGATAGAGATATGGATACCGCTGGTGATGGCGGTGGGAGAAGAGGATGAGCAGGGGAGGAAGGGGACTGCGAAATAATGACATGCTCATTTGCCCTCAGTATAAAAACTGCTATCAAGTGGCAGAAGACAAAAATGAGAAAAAGATGGGGGGGGGGTCAGCATCAATTCCTTAGGGCCGAGGACACAGGCCCTTCTGGCACCTCTAATTGGCGACCTGGCACCAAGAAGGAGCTGCCCAGAACAGTGTCCAGTCAGGGCTGCACTGAGAACTTGCAGGTGATGAGATAGGAGAGACTGGGACATGGCAGGACCATGGACTATGCACAAGCATGGAGGGTTCCCTCTGCAGACTGAGATCTGTCAGTAATAACATGAAACCTCTGAAGATGGGACCTACCAGGACTATCGGAATCATTTGTGAAAACTAGATTCATAAGGGAGCCTATGACCAGTAATTAGGATAAAGTCTGGCTTTAAGCAAGTCAAGCTCTGCCTACTGCTTAATTTATATAAAATCCATCTTTAGCCCTGGCAGGCATGGCTCAATGTCAGAGCTTCGGACCATGCACAGAAAAGTCTCGGGTTGATTCCCAGTCAACGGCATGTACCTGGGTTGCAGGTTTGATACCTGGCCCCAGTTGGGGCATGTGCAGGAGGCAACCAAAGGATGTGTCGCTCTCACACAGATGTTTCTCTTTCTCTCTTTCCCCCCTTCTCCCTCCCTTCCACTCGCCCTAAAAACCAATGGAAAAAATATACTCGGGTGAGAATTAACAAAACAAACAAACAAAAGATCTTAAATATGACCCCAAAACCAACAAAATCAGTCTGGTCCCCACTTGCTCTTAAGCTGAGCTGGCAACAGGCTATCCTCTGGGCAGGCCCCACCACTCTTTATTCTACAGCTCTTTTGCTTCAATACAAGGCTCCACACTTATCTGGTAAATATCACTCATGGGGCGGGGCTTGTTCCATTTACCCCTCCTCAGCACTGGAAAATCCAAAACCAAAAAAGGAAAGGGTAATGGTTAGCATTCAGATCAGGTTCTTGATCTTACAAATGGGAAAGCTGGGAGATGTACTCTAAACAAAATAATGGTTTTGCTCAGGGGTTTCCAGTGGGGAGGGGTGGGGCTTACAGTGGGGAGAGGAGGGAGAAGATAAAGCTCCTGAGCCTTCACATCCACGCTATCCCACTCCTGGTTGAAACATATGTCATCACCTCTCAGAGCTACGAGGGGGCAGTACAATTTAGCACAGTGGTTAAGAGTACAAGCTTTGGAGTCATACAGAGATGGGTCCCAATTCAGTCACTGCTAGCTATGTGACAAGACCAAGTTACTTACTCCTCTAAGCTTCGGCTTCCTTCTCTGTAAAATGGAACAAATACAATGTAGGCACATGAGGCTGCTGCAAAAATTAAATGATAAATATATGCAAAGTATTTATCACAGCATCCGGTAAAGTAAGCACTGAACACAGAGGCGAGAAAAAAAGGAAGCTAAAAAATATTGTGCACTCATGCTCCCACCTCCCAGCTGAGGATTTATAAATATCATCAAATACAACTCAACTTTGAGAATACATTATATGATGATTCGGGTAGCAGAATTTTTATCTTCCTAATTATGTTTTGCTTAGGCAAATGTCAAAAATGAGCTTCCACTTCCAGAGCAGATACTGATGGGATAGTGGAAACGGGACTTGCGGGAAGAGCTCAGACACATACTCAGCAGGAGCAGGATGGAGAATATGTGACTTGATAATTCATCTGTCTAATCTCAGTCTACAATGCACACTGAGCACTAACTATGTGCAAATCTCAAGGACTGGAAGAGTTTGATATATTTATGCAGGAGCCTGGCAGGAGGGTGGGATGTGGCTGCTAACAGTACTCACTAAGCACTCCCTCTGCTCCTGGGCTATGTGCAGCATCTCCCATGCATCACCTTTAGAGACAATCAATCAAGATACCATCAATCTCCATAGTAATTTAAAGTCACTAATAAAAGCTACAACAGTATTAACTCAGAGACTTATAATGGTGCCCAAAATCATCTCCATCCTTTCTATTGCCTTCTCTCTCCCATCAGCATTTACTGAGTGCCAACTATGGAGCAGGCATGTGGTTACTATGTGGAGTTCGTAGTCTATGAGCAGTGACAGACATTAACCAAACCACCACAAGAATAAATGCCCAATTTTAAACAAAGAAGTGCTTGACTCAGCACTGGGCCTATAAAAAGGCACACAACAGTTGAAGGAGGGAAGGCGGAGAGTGTTGCTAATGCTGGGTGAGGGGCTATGTGAACTCGGGGCACTTACCTAGCCATGTTGCTATGAGGACAGCATCAATTCCGTCTATCGGCTCACAGATCCGAGCCACAACTGGGTGGATCTGCTGGGCCAGGTAGTATTGGGTGTCAATGGTTAAATTGTCTTGTTTCTGCAGCTGCTCAGGTGCATAGGCCCTCTGACTCGCACTGAGGTTTGACCCATCCTGTAAGAGGACACAGTACAAGGAAAGTTATAAGAAATTCAACCCCACACACACTTGCTTGGTCAAAAGAGGAACAAGAATTCAAATTTTGTGTATTTAATTCCAAACACCAAGAAGTCCTTTTTTTAAAAAAAATATTTCTTTATTGATTTTCAGAGAGAGAAGAAGGGAGAGGGAGAGAGAGAGAGAAAAAAAAAACATCAATGAGAGAAACATCGATTGGTTGCCTACTGAACGCCCCCCTACCAGGGATGGAGCCTGAAACTCAGGCATGTGTGCCCTGACAGGGAATGGAATTGGCAACTCCTTGGTGCATGGGACGACGTGCCAACCCACTGAATAACACCACCCAGGGCATCAAGAAGTTCTTCTAACCTATTGGTGAACATTTCATAAGCATCTCAGAGTAGGAAGATGAAGGAGAACATCTCGCCCACTGCCCAAGAATGTAAATCCAGCATGTGTTGTGTTCTATTTTTTGTTGAAACATGAAACCAACAAAATGGCACGCCTAGATTAAATAATTCCAACTGCCACATCACAGAAACACATTGAGAAGACTTGCTAACAATTAGTCTAGTCAGAGGGCCTTTTAGGAGTGATGACAAAAAACATGTGTGGTCCTTTATTATGTTCATGCAACCCCTTCAAGCAGGCATTCTAGTCACGGTATCAGATTAAAGGCCCCGGGAGTAATACTGTCCACAAGAACTGCATATATCATTGAGAATCAAATAAGCAAGGGGAAAAGATGGGAATGAAACCCACAGAGTCGTCACTTACGTCAAGATATAACAGGTAAGAATAAAATTAATGAGGTATCTGGTGGAGTTGGCCTAAAGCAAATTATTTGGCCACTGGAATAAAGGGCATGCCATTTTGCACTGTTTATATGGTTCTTCCTCAAGGCAAGGAGGATGGTCAGAGAGCCTTTTAAGGAGTTTCTCTTTACTCTATAAAAAGAAAAGTTGTGAAATTCTATATAATTGGCCCATATACAGTCCTGTGGTGATGTCACCATCATCTGTGAATCAAAAAGTCCATCACTTTACTGGACCAACATCCAAGAACTCACTCCACTCTTCCTCTTGTCTGCAACAACAGAATTTAATATTCAGACTAGTAAATTATAACTATTCACAGTGCTCAGCTGCTCTGCAAAACTGATTATAATGTGAATCCTATTCTTTTATTCCTGCTACAATCAGTCCCTTCTCAGCTCAGAGCCCAGCCCAAAGCAAAAGCAACATTCCACGCCACTGTCTTTACCAGAGACTGGAAGTGGGGGTCTCTTTCTCTGGCTGGGCTCCTGATGGAAACAAACTGGGATATTTATCAACTAGGTTCTACCTATTCTAAGATATAATGAAATATCTGGAAAGGGAGCAAACCTCAGATTAAAAGACTTGCTTATAATTATTTTTAGGAGTTTATAACAGTAAAAAATTAGTCAACTTTAATTGTTGTCCTTTTAGAAGTTTGAATTGTTAGATGAGTAAGATGACAGTCAATGGCCCTAACTGGTTTGGCTCAGTGGATAGAGCGTCGGCCTGCAGACTCAAGGGTCCCGGGTTCGATTCTGGTCAAGGGCATGTACCTTGGTTGCGGGCACATCCCCAGTAGGGAGTGTGCAGGAGGCAGCTGATCGATGTTTCTCTCTCATCGATATTTCTAACTCTCTATCCCTCACCCTTCCTCTCTGTAAAAAATCAATAAAATATATATATTTTTAAAAATGACAGTCAATGACAAAATGAGTATGAAAAATGCCTGGGCAGTGTTTTTATGCACTACAACTATATTCAGACTGTCTTTTAATAAACACATGAAATCTGATCAATTTATAAAATTGTAGTTTTTTTAAAAAATACAGTCTGTCTTAGGATTATAGTATTGAGCTTACTAATTTTTAGTGGTGAATTAAAATCAGATTTGTAGAGGCAAGTTAAAAAAAATGGCATTTGAGCCCGGCTGGTGTGTCTCAGTGGTTGAGCATCGACATATGAACCAGGAGGTCAGGGCTTGCAGGTTTGATCCCTAGTGGGGGTGTGCAGGAGGCAGGCGATCAATGATTCTCTCTCATTATTGATGTTTCTCTCTCTCCCTCTCAGAAATAAATACAAATGTATTTTTTTTTAAATGGCACTTGAGCCCTAGCTGGGTTGCTCAATAGTTAGAGCATTAGCCCATAGACTGAATACTCCCGGGTTTGATTCCAGTCAAGGGTACATACCTCAGTTGCAGTCTCCATCACTGGCCCTGGTCGGGGCACGTGTAGGAGGCAACCAATCAATGTATCTCTCTCACATCTATGTTTTTCTCTCTGTCTCTCCCTCTCCCTTCCACTCTCTAAAAATCAATGAAAAAATATCCTTGGGTGAGTATTAAAAAAAATGGCACTTGAGTTACTTTCCAAAATACCATTAGAAGATGTTCTCATCAGCAGTTGAAAATGTCCAAGCATATTCTCAGTTGAAAAAGGTTTTATTTTAAATAGTCACATAAAAAAATTAGTTTTAACAGTGACCCAAACACATTTTAAAAATCTGAGCTTAAACATAACTAAATGCAAAAGAATGGATGACAGGTTTTGCTGTGTTGTATTCGAAAAACATTTAGGCTGTGACATAAGACCTAATTCTCAAACCTAGCAAGACCCCCATGGTATATGCAATAACATACAGCATATACCTTTAAAATCAGATTAAGGAATAATGTTGGTCTTGCTTGAAGTGCCCATGTAGTCATTAGTGAACTTCACAAAGTACATGCTTCACAGAGACAACTGGGTACAGTCAATTCATTCAAAACTATGTAGTCATCTTTAGTAAAAAAGCAATGGAAAAAAATTTTAAACAGATGACAAGTGGGCCCCTGAAAGTGTTAAAGTCATGCCTTATGGAAATGATGTCCACTGGAAGTTAAATAATTAAGCATTTAAAACTTAAGCAATAAGTGAAAGCTGATTTAAGATATCAGCAAATAATTCATGTAGGTTTTATAAGACCACATAATACAATACAAATTAGATACCAAAAACATTACCCTAAACTCATCTAAAATTATAGTCTGAGTAAGTTATCAGTAGAACACTGTATTCTAAATGTAAATTTTAAACAAAAGAGAACCTGTTTAAGAGATAGGCTATACTTGGAGGGCACTTCTGCTTAGAGCAATAAACAATTCTCTTAAAATGTATGATCATACATTTTCAAAAACATAGTCTAAAAATATGTTTGTGTTGTGAAGCACAGAAAGAATAATTTGAGTGCTTAAAAGCAAAAGAGGTAGGCAGCTTTGGTGGAAATGGGCATGTCCCACTGCTAGGGGACAAAGGCAAATTAAAGGCCTAGAGCATTTCGTGGGATACAGTGAGAAGAATAAGTTAATAAAAAGAAAAATAAACTGTAGTTTTAACAAGCAAGTTAAGGTCCAGTACCAGTGGATAAGGGAAATGTTGAAAAGACAGAAAATTGTATTTATTGTACTATACTAGCATCAGCATTTGAGCTTTTCCATATCAATAAGCCCTGAGAAGAAGAAATCATAAGACCTAATAGTTAAATTTTTTAAATTGATTTTTAGAGAGAGGAAGGAAGAGGGATAGAGAGATAGAAACATCGATGAGAGAGAAACATCATCTATTGGCTGCCTCCTACACGCCCCCAATAGGGGATCGAACCTGGGCATATGCCCTGACTAGGAATTGAACCAGTGACTTCTTGGTTCATAGTTCGGTGCTCAACCACTGAGCCATATCGGCCGAGCAAGACCTACTATTTAGATATCAAAAAATATAACTCTGACTTTTAAATACTAATACATCGGTCATACCACCATACGTCTCCATTCTACTTTTAGCCAAAACGTAACTGTGGCTGGATTTCATTATTAGGTGCTATTTAAAGTTATATGCTGCCATATTGCTCCTCTCATTAATAATCTAAGAGCTTTTCCAAGTATGTGAAGACAATAATAAAAAAACTGGCCTATTTACCAAAATCTTTACTTGCATAATATGAAAATTGTTTTTTTGAGATGAGATTTGTTAGAGGCAATATGCAAAGCACATTAAGGGCTTGAGCGAGTCAGACATTTATGGAAATATTTTCCTGCAGGAATTGGTTTTCTGTAACAGTTCTTAATCAAGGGTAACCCTAGGAGGGAGACAGAGTCAAGTGCCGATTTCTGTCCATGTAGTTAAATCATGTGTTATGTACATCATCTACAGTACTGAGCAGATATTAGCAAATGACTTTTAAATTTTGAAAAGACTCTATGATTTAAAAACACACTGAGTGTAGTTCGACAAAGATCAATGCTATTGCAATGAAGTTTAAGGCTTATCTAAACTTCTTACTGTAACAACACATGCAATAATTAATTTAAAAGCAGCAGTCTTATTCAAATGAATTATGCCTTTTGGTAGATAGGCCAGATCATAATCATTTTAAAGAATCTGGATAAAGGCTATGACTGGCTTTTTTTTTTTTTTACAGAGAGAAGGAATGAGACCTGAGACCTCTCCTTTGTTCCAACTGAAGTGTTTTCAAAGAAAAGAACTGCTCTTCTGTCCTACCGTCTCTCCCCATCCCTAATTGTTAGAGGCATGCTACTCTCAAAAGAAACCAGTCAGTGGTGTCAAGCTGTGCTCTATAAGGCCTAGAGTTTCCTCAGAGTTGCCTTGTGAAACAGGGAGAAGGAAAGAAGGTGGGTTCTAGGCCCACTCCACTCAAAAGAAAGGAAAAAAAAAACCGGAAACTGGTAAATTTGTGTTTTCTTGATAAGGTATATTTTTAGGATATCTCACCTTTCTCCATATAATTATGCATTTTGTATTTCTTTCAAATAATTCTTTGAACAAAGGCTAGGGAAAACGCATTTACTCTCTTATTCTACCAATATTCATAATGGAAACTGTGGCAAAAGGAATGATAAATGACTGCTGCTGGACATATGACCAAACCTATATATATTTTTACTGAAGTTAACTGTAGTTACTGTCATATACCTGTCTCACCAAAATAATTTCAGTGACCCAAAATACACGTCTTTGTTTTGCAAAAATTTTAATAAAATATGCCATATCCTGACTGTTTTTAAATGCTGTAAAACCAATCAGACTAAACCATCTCTTGACAGCATCAATTATCTTAAAGACTATTAAAATAAGACATTGTGGCCATTTGGATTTTACTTTGTGTCATAAGTGGTATGAGTCTTAATTATGATATTTTTACCTGACAGATGACATACGACACAGTATCTCCAGCTTTCACCTTTCTGCCTCCTTGAGAATTTATCCAGAGAGCGACATGTACGTGAGGTAGGCTTTTTTTATCAGGGTAATCCTGAGGATCCTTTGTCAATGCCTAAAAAAGAAAAAGAGGGAACAAAATGCCCCAAACTTTAAAATAAAACCCTTCTCACACAGCTATACACTAATACATCTTTGCTAGAATCATACATAAACATAGAAATGACAGAAGATATATGTAGAAAACACTGTCACAGAATCTTTAGACATTCCATCCTCCTGCATTTAGTAACTAATGTAACCAGATGCAACCTTGACAAAAAAAAAAAAAGAAATACAAGTTTATGGGCTATGACACATAATACTTACACATAAAAAAATAAGACTATAAATTCAATCTTAGAGTTTCTCCTAATGTTTGCGATTCTCTCACTGAATTAACTGATCAGTTAGGACTGATGGATGATGGATAACAGCTACTCTGACTTACGGATGTGTTTCTCAAAAGCTTTTCTAGCCTAAATTAAATCCCAAAGGTACCATAAATCACTGGATTTACTCCCACTGTCAACTTAAGCTCTACAAAGGCAAAATGATGAGTCTCTAACAGAAAGTAAGCGCCAGGAGAGCAGGAACACGCCAGCCTTACTCACAGCTGCATTCCCAGTGCTCAGAATGATACCTGACGTACAGTAGCAACCAAATGTTTGCAGGATAAATGATGTCACTCACTCTAAATTAATTCACTAAGTTCAAGCATAATGTCATGCACGGGTAAAATAGCCAATCAAAGTACAACACAGACCAATAGAGTTTAATGTAAGAGAGTATGCAAAGTTCACTGACATGGTTTCAGATTCCACATTATAAATAACCTTTAAAAAACACTACTTAGAGAGTCTTGGTGTAGAATCAAAGAAGAATATGCACAATTATCTGAAAAAAGTTACTGAAATACATCTCCCTTTTCCAACAACATATTTGTGGAAACTGGATTTTCTTCCTATACTCAACCTAAGCCACACATAACAACAAATTGGATGTGCAAGCACATGAGAATCCAGATGTATTCTCCTAAACTGGACATTAAAAAGATCTGCAAAATTGTAAAATGATGTCACTCCTCTGGCTAATTTGTTTTTGTTTTAAAATAGTTATTTTGCCGAAACCGGTTTGGCTCAGTGGATAGAGCGTCGGCCTGTGGACTGAAAGGTCCCAGGTTCGATTCCGGTCAAGGGCATGTACCTGGGTTTCTATCTCTCTCCCTTCCTCTCTGTAAAAAATCAATAAAATATATTTAAAAAAAATAAAATAAAAGTTATTTTATAATGTTATTTTTGTAATCCCATGATGGGCTTATTGCTGTTAAATAAATTAATAAACGCTCTTAAAATTTCTCAGTTTTTATTTCTAGCACAGTAAATATCAACACAAACCACATAAACCAAAGCTCTTAGAGGCCTCAATTATTTTCAGTGTGAAGGTGTCCTGAGGCTAGGAAATCTGAGAACTGTTACAGTAGATTAGAATAAAGCAGGTCCTCAAACACGGCTGCACATACCCACATTATATACACTTTCTAAATCAGACGCTCAGTGTAGGAGAGTGCCTAGGAAACTCTCCAAGTATTTGAATCTCCTCAAACTTGAATTATGCGAAGTCTTGATTGACTCAGTTGGGTAATAGTGCCTAGAAATCTTAATCAATATAACTCTACTTGAGAAAACCATTATCTTCTCCAATTGACTATACTTCAGTGCAATGTTAAGAAATTCTGAATTTCATCTGACATACTTTCCAATTATTAAATTGGGACTATTGGGGTTTTACAAGCTAGTTTTAGGTGCCTTGATTTTGGGGGGAAAATGCTTTCTGGTGGTTTAGGCTCAAATTAGCCAGGACTATAAAAATCAACTGTCACATTTTGTGTTACTTTATGAAATATATTTAAGCTAAGATTGCAGTAGTTCAGAAAATCAGTTGTTTGTGGCAACAAGGGCTAAAATTTTATAGTGGTAAATATTACTTCATCCCTCCACCCTAGGCTAACCTCCCATTTTCAACTCCTACCAGCATCATCTATAGCTACTGAAATTTTTATTATCTATATCTATATCTATATCTATCTATCTATCCATCCTGTAATAAGACCATCCACAATCAGTCATATACATAGACTCTTCTATTCCACTGCTTTTTCAAAGAGATAAAATGCAAAAACTGAAATGCTCACAAGTTTTAAATAGTATAAATATTCAGACAAATGTTAATCAGGACAAATCACCTCTGACATATAAACAGCTTACCGTCAGTGGTTCTCAACCTTCCTAATGCCGCGACCCTTTAATACAGTTCCTCATGTTGTGGTGACCCCCAACCATAAAATTATTTTTGTTGCTACTTCATAACTGTAATTTTGTTACTGTTATGAATCGTAATGTAAATATCTGATATGCAGGATGTATTTTCATTGTTCGTGACCCACAGGTTGAGAACCGCTGCAGGAATAATTATTAAATAGAGAGTCCTTTCATTAGAATTTATTGTACTTATATCTGCAGAAATTCTTTTTTATTGAATTTATTGGGGTGACATTGGTTAATAAAATTATATAGGTTTCAGATATACAATTCTGTATATTGCATTGTGTTTTGAAAAATAAGTATAAAAATAGAGGACAGTAAATATCTTCAGGAGACCATTAACATTTTGAAAATATAGACCATGCTTTGCTCATTCACTTTTATAACCCAGAATCTAGTACTGTGCACATAAGAAGTACTCCATGTTTGATGAATAGATGATTAAATAAGCAAATGAGTTCTTTTATAGCTCACTTCAAGTGAAATGGAGGATAGACAGACAGTAAGTCAGTTTCAGTTCTGCCAGAGGAAAAAAAGTATGCACAGCTCCATCACACTAAGTACTGTTATTGTATATAATAAAAGCCTAATAATATGCTAAGTGTCTGGTCGTCCGTTCAACCAAAGTGTAATACACTAATGATATGCTAAGGCTGCTCAACCACTTGCTATGACATGCACTGATCACCAGGGGGCAGATAGTTGACCGGTCGACCAGTCACTATAACGTGCACTGACCACCAGGGGGCAGACGCTCCAACCGGTAGGTTAGCTTGCTGCTGGCATCTAGCTGATTGGGACTGGGCGAGATAGGCAGGACACGTCCTGGAGCCCTCCCTGGGTCCCTCCCCAGCTGGCCAACCTCCTGCATCCCTCCCTGGCCCCAATCGTGCACCAGTGGGGTCCCTCGGCCTGGCCTGCACACTCTCGTAATCTGGGACCCCTCGGGGGATGTCAGAGAGCCAGTTTTGGCCCGATCCCGCAGGCCAGGCTGAGGGACCCCACTGGTGCACGAATTCGTGCACCGGGCATCTAGTTAATGATAATAATGTATCACTGTAAGTTGATAATTATCAAAGTTGAATGACGGGTACATGGGGGTTCATGATACCACTCTACTTCTATATAAAATTTTAAAATTTTCAATAATAAAAACTTTAAAATAACAAAACTGCAGACTGTTCATGAGAACTCGAAGATTGCCAGTATGTTTAGACTCCAGGTTTCTTTGCACACTAGTAATACTGTCTCATCATTCATATGAGATGATGGTGTGGGCCCACTACCCTAGAGGACATGTGCTCAGTGTTATTTTGCCAATAATGTATTCATGTTTAGACTGAGCCTTCCAAACTCATGGAATCACACACTTCTAAGAAGGTAGACAGTGTCAAGGAGACAGTCTGCAGAATAGATGCTAAAATTGATCAGAGGCAGATTGAAGTAATAACTCTTACTCAATTCAAATTTTTGAGAGAGAGACAAAACAAAATCTAAAAAGAAACCATTTTCTAGATGTCACAAGTGGTTCCATGCCATTGCATCACTTAAAGTGAAGAGCTAGTGCCAAGGCACACATTCTCTTATAATTCAATATTTTTATGTATAAATGAATGTCTTCTTTTGTGACTAAAGATATCACGGGTCAAAGTGTAATGAACAAGTGACTTACCTAAGACTAAATACAAATCATAAGGACATACACAGAAAATATTCATTCTCTCTAGAAATCAAAGAAATGTAAATGAAATCCAACAGTGAAATTTTGTTTCATATCCATTATGGTAGCAATGTTTTATTTAAATATCACCAATGACTGCTTCGCCAATGAAATATCATCAATACAAGCAAATCTGTGGTGAAATTGGCACGTATTTTCTTATTATCAATTGGTATCACCTTTTTGCAAAGCAATTTGACAAGAGCCATACAGATCTTCATATCTTTTGACTCAAATATTCCACTTCAAGGATTCTAAACTAAGAAAGTAATTGATCCGATAGCAAAAAGGTAAATGGACAAAGATGTTTAATATAGTTATTTACAATAGCAAAAATAATTTAAATAATCAAACAAAAAATTTAAATAAAGTTGTATCAGTGAAATATAAGATTAACACACTGATATACAAGATGGTTTTTAAGGTAATATAAAAATGTGAAAAAAATTGCTTACGTTAAGTGAAAATAGATTTCAGTATTTTAATATTATAATTGCTGCAATGTAAAAATGTTTGCAAAAATGGCAAGCATTGCTTTTTTTCTTTTGATAGCATTTCTCTTTTAAAATACATTTTTTTATTTTTAAGTTAGTTTATATCCTATATTATTTTGTATTAGTTACATGTGTACAGCATAGTGGTTAGACAATCATATACTTTACAAAGCCAGGTGGGTACTGAAAATATTGGGGCAAGCATTACTTTTAACATAAGTGAATTATGACTGAGTTTTAATTCTAAAATTTCCATTTAATGTAATGATTATATTATCTTTTATTAAAATTAAATTTTATGAACTTAGAGAACAAACTCTATTTATCACAAAACTGCTAAAATGGTATTTACAAAATTAGCTTCTAAGTATGTAAGGGTACTTACTCTTTGTGAATGGAAAAAATCTGTAACCTAACATCTTATAAATGAGGATTTTATTTTTTCAAACTAGGTAAGAAAAAAGTATTCCCTATTTTCAACAACTAAGACTGACCATAAAGTGTAACTTATAGTTATGTCCTAAAAAAACTGCTTAATTACAGTACCTCTAAGGATCACCTTCTGTGAAGTTACAGGCACGCACGCACGCACATGCTCTCTCTCTCTCAGCTGACAGGCCTGACCCCAAACAACTATAACTTAGGAGGACTATGAAGAAGGCAGTACTCTCTAGTCCCTGAAACATCAACTATATTACTCTACAGAACCTCACAGCGGTTCTCAACCTGTGGATCGCGACCCCTTTGGGGTCGAATGACCCTTTCACAGGGGTCGCCTAAGACCATCGGAAAACACATATATAATTACATATTGTTTTTGTGATTAATCACTATGCTTTAATTATGTTCAATTTGTAACAATGAAAATACATCCTGCATATCAGATATTTACATTACGATTCATAACAGTAGCAAAATTACAGTTATGAAGTAGCAATGAAAATAATTTTATGGTTGGGGGTCACCACAACATGAGGAACTGTATTAAAGGGTCGCAGCATTAGGAAGGTTGAGAACCACTGCTCTAGGAAGAAGGCTTCCATGAATTAAAATAAGAATGAAGAGAGAAGGCCCTGCAGCAGACATGGAGGTACCAGTGGCTGGAACAGGAAGTTTTATGCTAATGCGCAGTCTGTGAGATAGTTGTTAAGCAGCTTTCATCACCAGCTAAAATTTATTTCAATTGCAAGGATGAGGTGGTTCTTCAACTATCTGAAGGAGGAGAAAAACACGTGGCAACAGCTGGGCTCAGCAATAAATGCTACATTTACCTTGTTAATTTCAAACTGGCTCACTGGGACACTGCCATTTAGCACATCTTCTCCAATTTCTATTAACCTCTTCTGAATATTTTCCACTATAGTGTCCCGGCTTTGATCAGAAAGAATCTGGCCAATGACAAAGCTGCAAAAAAAGAGAGGGACTGATTTTTTAAATATCATACTTCATTAATAAAGGTGAAAAAAGATAAATGCCAATAGATTAACATGTGGACAAGAACTGTAATAAAAGCTAACATGAGGGTTAAAGTCTAAAAGGCCATTACTATTTGTTTTTTAACATTAACTCTGCCAAAGGTTTACCAACCTTGGAATGTCAGGTTTGCCCTTAGACATACAGATAATTTTTTATGCAGCATCTAATGCATCATACAAAAGTACAGACAGAAAGGGTATATATTCCATTGCATTTTTAAGCAATTACAAAATTCAAAAGCAGTTATACTCTACTCATAAGTTAAAATGTCAGACGATAAGTATTTCACTTTCCTCATAAAGCACCAAGATGTTAGCTCTGATATCAAGATATCATCTCTGCCTTAGATGATCATTAGCTAAGTAAGTAGAAATATACAGCTCTCTATGTAAATTTTAAAAACACACAAATATTTCAAACTTTTCTTTCTTCAGCTTCATTATATTGCTCAGTGTTCTTCTCTAACTTTACACTATTCCTTAAAAACATCGCGTTATTCCACCAGACTCCCACAAAAAAGGAAAAAAAAAGAAAACGAAAAGGAGTAAGAAAGCCAATATTTTATCCATTTCTGAGAAAAATGCAGAGCGAGGGTTTGACAGCTGCATTATAATTTGTCAGAAAAAGAACCCTGACAAAAACATTTGTATAGCTTTAATTACTAATACATTTCTAACTCAGAGAAATTTACTTCTATTATGATGCATCTTTTCTTGGAAAACACAAAGCTGAAGAGAACACTCTAATCGACAGTCTATACAAAGTACTTTCATCTTTGGTACATTTGGGGGCAATGAAGCATTTCAAACTACATTTCATAAAAGGCTAACAGTGACCTATACTTGGATGATCAACTTTGCCTAATCAAGAGTAGTTTGCAGAAGCAACAATTGCTCACAATCTCCTGACTTGAAAACAAGAGGAAGAATGGAAAACAAGTAAAATATGCTGATATTCAGCAATGTTAAAATTAATTTAAAATTTCGCTTTCAAGAAAAAAAAATTCTTCTATTTTCAGAATTGCTCAGGATCACAAACCTGGAATATCTGGAAAGATGGCAAATAACGTACCCAACAATTCATTTTCTAAATGGGTGTTTTATAAATTAATATGATCATAAAAAAATAAAACAGGTCTTAATACAATCTTTAGTCTCAGGTGCAAAGCTAGGGGGTCACTCATGAGGTACGTATTATTTCTGAGGGACATATGGTTTTTGAGAACTAGCTCTTAAATTAACCTTAGGTAAGAATATTTGCACACAAATTATATTGGTGGGAACAAAGTCTCACTCCATGGTCCACTCTGAATCCTAGAACATTTTAAGCCATAAAATGGGGATGCCTTAACAATTATGTTCCTAAAAGGTTCTAGGACAGTGGTTCTCAACCTTGGCTGCACATTAGAATCACCTGGGAATCTTCTTAAAATCCTGATTTCTGGGCCTCATCCTCCGGAAATTCTGTTTCTTTGTTACTAATGTTGTGGCCCCACCCCATAACAAAGAAACAGAATTTCCGGAGGATGAGGCCCAGAAATCAGGATTTTAAAAAGATTCCTAGGTGATTCTAATGTGCAGCCAAGGTTGAGAACCACTGTTCTAGGATAATACAGGAACACAATACATGGCACTCTCTAATAGGAATATTAAAGCAAAACCATACAAAAACAAAACAACATTAAACAAAACCAACTCTATAAGGATCAAAATGTGAAAGTTTACCCTCACCATGAGTAAAAACTCATGAGATGAATTCTACAGCAAGCATCTCTTACTGAACCAGTGTGGCTTTTTAAAAATGTATCAAACTCCCCTCCAAATAAGTAAGAATTATTAATATGCAATAATAACAATAAGAAAAAAGAAGCTGTGTCCTTGTGCTTGGCAGAATCACAAGTGTTGTCCATGTCATTCACACCTGAATTTTTAAAAGACAAACAACAAAATAAAAAACCAAAGCAGAACTCACTTTCCAGTATCTTTAGCAAGATCACACCAATCTCTTCTAACTATATCTAATCCTTTCAGCTCCTGTTTGGTGACGTAATTCCCATCCGATGTTGGTTCTACAACCAGAGCAGCATATTTCTTTTTCTTCAACAGTAGTAGAGACTTGAAAATTCCATCAATGTCGATTTCAAGCAGTTTGTACAATTTATTCACTTCACTTTTTACCTGTGAAAATTTCAATCATTAATATTATATTCTCAAACATTTAGTAGGAAGAACATGAACATGCTACAAATTCCCAGGAGTTAATCTAAACAGAACTTGAAGTCACATGATACTAGAATGCATTTACTCAGCATATATGGAACATGATATTTTTAGATTCAATGCAGAACACTTAAAAAAAAGCACAAGGACAGAACTGGCAGGGTCAGCCTCAAGAATTATAAAAATTATGACACAGTCTTTTTAAAATCTAAAAGCATATGTACTTACCTTCAAACTACTGTATTAGAGATTACACAGTCCAGAAATAAGTAAAACTTGAGCTATTAAAATAATGTCTATAATCTCGCTGTACCTTGAATATAAGTACCTTAAATATAAGCAAATAAATATATGCTGAACAAATAAATGAACAGTCACCTGCTCATTACTGATAGGGACATGGCACAGACCATCGCCTCTAGGGAAAATATATAGTTTTTCAAGGTCCAATATGAGTACAATATGCTAGGCTTACTCTCAAGCGAAGACTATAGCTCAAATTTCATACATTTCAGAGAAGACAGGTAGGAAGGTCTTAGTTTGTAAGATGATACCTTATTTTTAGTTTATTGAAACAATATTTTAACATAGTAAGTGCTCAAGAAACACTAATTGTGCTAACTATGAACTGCAAATAGTAGGCTACAAATGATTATTTTTAAATGTCTCCTTATCTTTTCAAATATATTTTAAGTACTCCTATTAAAATTATAGATGTGTGTATAGGCATGTTGGTAGGTAGGTAATTATTCATATCAAATAGTGTATGAAAGGCATCTGAACACTACTAGAGACATTTCTCCTTATGAATAACACTGTGATAAGTACTAACTTGATAACATCTTAAATTTATCAGACTTAGACTGTTCTCAAAGGCAAACCATATCTATCATTTAAGGAAAAAACAATTTTATTTTTATCCTCAAAACAATTAGAGAAGAGGCTAAGAAAAATAAAAGAGGATGAAGAACTGAAGGCACTACGTTTATTATTTCCAGAAGCACACAATGTACATACACATGAATTTATGAAGTTCCAAGTTGAAAATAATTCACAAAAGTCGATAAAACAGATAATTTTATCAAATTATCTCACCTTGTTTCCCAATTTAAATACTTCTTCCAGATTGGTGCTATTGGTGTTTATCATTATTGAATCTGTATCTCCATAAATAACTTCAAGATTCATCTAATGAAAAGCAAGAATTATAAAAATTAACAACTAAAACATGGTGACCATTATGCATAATGAAACTAGAGATTTTCCATACAGAAATCACACATTCCAAGGATTTTTCCAAAGGTTATATTTACTCTTATCCATATTGTGAGGAGTGTACAAATGAAGATTAACCCCCAATATACCAGAAAGGTGAACACTGCCACATTAAAACATCTCCTTAATTTTCTTAAAACAGATATTACAATGGCAGGGAAAGTGTCTAGTTTCAATGGAAACAAAATGTGTAACTGAATAATACAAAGGAGGATAAGAGACTAGGAAAGGGGGACTATATTTACTCACTGTACCACAAGCTTAGTGGTCATGGCAATTTATGGAACAGAAACATAATAGGATTTTAAAATTCAGAGGCACAAATCCATATTAAATTCTTAACAGTTTCAAACAGTATTTAGTAGAATACGGAGAGTGCCAAAAAAATCAATCATAGCAAACAACACTAGAGCACATACAGTACAAAGGCCAGGAAGTAAACTCTAATTAGCACTGTTACTAATTTGCTTGAAACACTCACATATAGGCTTCAAGCAGCGGCTAGATCATATCAGTGTTAGTAAAAGAAAAAAGCTATAATCCATTAGGGGGGATTATAAATGTAAACCAGACATCCTAAGAAGCCATTTCCAGTCTGTTTGGGTTGCAATTTTCCTTGAATACAAAAATGTCACTAAGTATGATGTTTAAGAGTTGTTATATGATGAAAGTGCTCAGCATTACCTTCTGTACCATCTCTTTCGTATGCATCAAAATCTAAATGAAACAGAAAGTCGAGATTAATGCATTACATAATTGCAAAAACATAAAATATAAACACATAGATAAGTAGCCCGATGATGTTATTTCCATATATTTTTAAAGCTCTTGGTCATTTTCTAACTATAATTCTCAAAATAACAATATCAACATAATCTAAAAAATAAATTTGCCTCTATGTTGATTCTTAGAGATATGTAAAAAGATCTGTTGTAAACATCAATGTAAACTCTATGAAAGCAGATCTATGTAACGATCTCTACTTAATAAACATGCATAATAAAAATACAGTAAGTCCTCACTTAACATCATGGATAGGTTCCTGGGAACTGCGACTTTGGGTGAAACAACATATAAGGAAGCCATAGGCTAATTAACATAAACAAGAGTTAAGTTCCTATATCATATTTCCTACAGTCACAAAAACATCACCAAACTTTTAAATAAACACCCAAACACTTTTAATGGTAAACATTGAAATAAAGATGAGCTACACATACATTTAAGGAAGATAAATAAAAACAAATAAGATAATTCTTTCCCATCCGGCCTATTCCAGCTTAGGGTCATTAGTGGCCAGAGCCTATCCTGGCAGCTCAGGGCACAGGTGGGCACCCACCCTGGACAGGACGTCTTTCCATCGCAGGGTGCACTCGCACCCACACCCACACTCACTCAGACTGGGACAATGTAGAGATGCCAGTTCACCAAACATGCACATCTTTGGGATGTGGGAGACATGGGGAGAACATGCAAACTCCACACAGACAGTGGCCCCAACTGGGAAGATTTTTTTCTCACCAGTGTTATAATGAAACGACAAACAAAATGACATTATTCAAGAACTGACTGTATCCCTTTAGAATATGGCAAAAAGGCAAACTATTCTCCTTACTAATATTTAAATAGAACTGCATGGCTGAAAAAAAATTGTGACAGAGCATTTCAAATCTGCCAATTCTTACTCATAGTATTCAGGATCTTAAAAAGTAAAAGCAATATATATATATATAAAATACATATTAGATTTAAATTTCTTCTCTACAGTAAATTTCTTGAAGGCAGAAAGTAGACCTTCTCTATAGGCCCGAAGTTAGCATAGTGATAGTACAGAAGTGGGGCTCAATAAACATTCAGTGAATGAAGACAATCATATAGATAATATCTGTAGAAAGGTCTGTCCCAAGGCCTGTATAGCTATAAGATTAGACACATATAGGTTATAATGTGGATATGTACCAAAACAGATATAAATTATCAGGGACCAGATCAGAAGTAATACAAATTTAATAAATTTTGCTTGGGGCGTTGGGTGCATGATGCAGTGTGCAGATGATGTTTTATTGAGTTGTACACTTGAAATTTGTATGGTTTTTGTGAATCAATGTCACCCCAATATTTTAAAAAATAAAATAAAATAAAGAAAATATATCATACCATGTGAAAAGAAAAGTAATATAACATAATGAGCACCCAGAATGTGTGTGTGTGTGGGGGGGGGGCAGATACTCTACTACAAGCATCTTGTGTATTTTCTCATGTTATTCTTCAAGGTCCCCAAGAAGTAACCACTATTAATATCCCCATTTGTTAGATGCAAAAAAAAAGAGGAAATAATTTGTCCCAGTAAGTGACAGAGCAAGGATAAGAACCCAAGTACTCTGACTCCAGAATATGGGGCCTTAGTCATTCCAGGCTATTTTCTCTTCACTACCGCCCATTTTTTCAAAGCATCGGTTTAAACCAGAAGTCACTTTTCCAATGGGCCAGATAGACTTACTTCATTTATATTTATTTTTCTATCCACAATAGTCCTCACTGTCAACTAAGCTCGAACCTCATATTTCTGTCTTTCTTATCCTTCATATTACAAAGCCCTATAAATCCTGACCTTAGAATATCTTTTATATCTACCCATTACTTTCCATTTCCTTCGCGCCCCTCCTCCATTACTGTCTCCCAATTTTGTTCATTCATTGTCCTATGTTCTTAGGGCAGGAAGCCCTTCCCCTGCCCTGGGGGTAGTGGTAATACTGATTAGGCTAACCAGTGGTTTTAATAATGGCTGCACAGTGGAATCACCTGGGAATCTTTTTAAAAAATACCAATAACTGGTGCCAGCAATGTTTCTAAACAGCTCTCAAGATGATTCTTATGTTGCAAGTGGGGTTAAGGACCACTGGCTCAAGATAATCATGGTAATGCCATTCTGGAAACAGTTTTTAGTCCACGCCCCAACTAGACCACAAGCTTTTAGTGGTCAGCGGACATGTTTGTGCCTAACACCAGATTTCACATGTAATAGTCACATAAGACTGTTTGCTAGCTGGGCCAGTGTGACTCAGTGGTTGAGTGTCAACCTATGAACCAGAAGGTCAGTTTGATAGAGCCCAGGCTGCAGGCTTGATCCCCACTAGGGGGCGTGCAGGAGGCAGCCAACCAATGATTCTCATCATTGTTTCTATTCCTCTCTCCCTATCCCTTCCTCTCTCTGAAATCAATAAGAACATTTTTTTAAAAAAAAACAAAAACAAGATTATTTGCTAGTTGATTGGTAGGTCTCACAGTAATCCCAATTACTTTTCTACTAGACATTAAAATTCACTTAACTCAGAAAAAACAATCACTCTCCTCCACTTCATCTTCATTTTTTAATATTTAAATTACAGGGAAAGCATTGGTTGGAAAAGGGCAATAATGAGATCCACCTGAGTCAAGTTAATCACAGTGAGGACAGAACTACTTATCATGAGTTCTCTTCATCCTCTGCCCCTTCCACCCTGCTAGGCTTAGCTTTCCTCATCACAAGGGACAATTCCACAAAGGAACTGTTACGTACCAAGTAAAATACCTCAGGGACAATCTGCCAACCTTTCACTGCAACTCTGCATATGCAGTAGCCAATTGCTTCTACTCTTCCTTGATGCCATGAACCAAACCATCACCCACCCCACTCTGTCCCGCCAACAACTCACAACCATTTCCACTCACAATCTGAGGGCTGCTACCAAAATGGCTTTCTCTTTACTGGCAGAAACCTCTTGGTGGATGTTTTGCACAGAAATGGTAGAAAACTAACCACTGCTTTTCTTTTTTCACCTAACACTTTACCTTAGAGCTTATTCCATACCCACACATAAAGAGCTGCCTTATTCTTTTTTAATGACTACATAGTATTCCATTGTATGAACTGATCATGACTTAATTTGTGCTCTATTACTGAACATGTATGTTATTTCTAATCTTTTCCTTTATAACCACACTTCAACAAGTAATCATCACACATGTAGAACCTGCCAATATGCCAGTAACAAGATAAACTCCTACAAGAAGACTTATTGGGTTAAAGGTTATATATTCAAAATTTTTAAATAAATATAGTCAAATAGCTCTCCACAGAGGTTGTACTAATTTCTGTGGATAGTTTTAATCACCATCTTTCCAGTGAACCTCAACAGCAACTAAAGACAATGATGTCTCAAGTTCAAAGTCCTCTCTACAGCTTGTCAATTCTTCAGTCCATCCTAGGCCAGACAACCCACATCCAGGCTGACCGCTACTTCTCGTGTTTCTTCACTAAGCAGTTCTAGATGGTGGCTACCACAGTGCCCTATTCAGTCCAAGTGCTAATGAGCAGGATCACCGCAAAGCTGCCCTCAATTCAAACTGCTCACTGGGGAAGGCTCAGCTGTTGGGTAGCCAGTGGATTACCAACATCTCAAGATCTAGCAGAGGGCCTAATACACGGTAGCTATTAATGAATATTTGTAGAATGCCAAATATATAATTCTAAGGGTAGGCGGTATTATAAGCCCCATTTTACAGAGGAGGAAAATTAGGCTCTGCAATTTTGCCCAAAGTAATAAAGTCAAGAACTTGATCTCCTAGCTGGATCTCATGTTTCTTTTTCTTTTCACTGTGTCTCACTGCCTTGTTAAAAAGCCTACACCACATAAATTTTCTGGAAGGCAACAATCAAAAACATGCATTACAAATATTTTCCCCATTAGGAAATGCATTTTACAAAAAAGCCACAGGTATTCAGAAAGGTCTACTAGACACAAGGTACGGTGATTGCAAGATGACCGCTCATAAGTTCACTTTAAAGTGACAAGCCTAATATTAAAGCTCCCATTCTGACAGAAAATCATTTTGTAAGTGCTAACAGCTAGAAAACAGGGCTACAAAGGCTTGCTAAATTCATTAATAAGGCAGTCTGCAGTTATCTGATTTCACAGCAACACCTGCATATTTATCTACTCATTACCAATTGGATGATGGAATTTTTCAAGCACATTTCAAAAATCTGCCAACTTCAAGTGTAAAAAAATAAACTTTGTGGTTAATTTTTCCCTTAACAAAGTACAGCTGTTGAGAATAATTGTTCAAGATCTTACCCTGTAATGTCAACTGCAGCAGAACAAAGAGTATTTAATTAGCAAATCTATCCAGTAATTCAACACCTATTATATAAAATGCCTTCGTGATTTTATTCAGGATAATTTGCTAAGAGGGTTATTACTGACATTCAGATGGAATTTAAAATTCCTACGCAAGTCGAGTCATAATAGCAGTAATGATCTCCCCAATCAGGAGATTCGGTGTCACACAAGGCTCTCTTGCAATGCAGCAGCCGATTTCCTGACTTCTTAATTCTTGGGCTCAGCTCAGTGAGAGCCCTTCATGCCGATATTTCAGTCAGCAATACATCTTTAATGGGACTCTATTAAAATAACTAGAACAAAAATGACCTTTTTTTGGTTAAAAAGAATGACAGCACTGCCATCATATCAATCATTCCAGGCTTTGCAGAACAGCGCCGTTAGGGGAAAAGAGGAGGGGGAAACAGGAAAGGAGTGGGGCTGGGAAAGCAATAATTAAAATAATACGAAAAGGTGTTTTAACCCCAACCCGAGGCTCTGAAGGCTGGTGAAGGGTGATGGGGACTAAAAAGGAAATGGAAATATATTTCAAAAAAAGGGTTTCCTAAAGAAAATAATTTTTTCAGGAATACACCCACAATGTGGTTTACTAAGCAGTAGAAGCATGTTTGTTACCCCTGGATTAATAGCAGTGACCTAAGAACAACTACCACGGAGGTGTATATTTTACAGGTTCCCCTAACAAGACCAGGAGAAAGCTGAGGTTTCATTTTTTGTTAGGACAGAAAGTGGTGTCTTGTAATGCATTCAAAGGTCATAAAATGTTTCTAGGTGCTATTACAGACGAAAACAGTATTTATTAATACTGAGAGAGAGAAAACACTAACTTGCCACAGTTAAAAAAAGTTTCAAGCTCCTATTCCAAAAGCACATGTCTATTATAGTGATATCTATGATCAAGAAACCCACTTCAGTATGTGATGCAGCTAAACACAACAGAAATTCTACTGGCTAAGCATGATGGGTAAGGTCAAATCTGCACAAATAATGTATGAATAGAATGACAACTGAAATCTCTATGGCTTTAGAGTTCTGTTACTGATGACAAAATTAGAAATAAACTGGAAAGTTTTTTTATAATACATTAGCATAATAGGGGTAGCAAATGAATGGTTTTGAAGGATAGGGAAGAGAGACGTATTAGAAATATAAATATTATGATTTTTGGTAATCCAACCATTATCTAAGCTTTCCCTTCTCCCAATTTCAGCAGTTTCCAAGCAGGACTCAATGTTACTCACTTCTCCCACCTGGCGAACATTTATTTCATCCTCATTATATTAGATTACCTTTTCCCTATTTTCCTGTCCCCTGTTTTTCTGAAGTGTGTATCTTCTGTATGAGATGCTCAAGGAGAGGGCTATGGATTTAATAAGCACCCTACTTTCTGTCTCCACCCCTTTAAGATTCCCATGACACAGGGTCCCTTACTTTTCCCTTCTTTAAAATTGCGATTTTATACTACCTACCACCTAGTCCCCCGAGCTAGGTGGGGATGCAAAGAACTTTACACTGAAAACATGCTTTGCAAAAATAAAACACCATATTAAAAATAAGTCAGGGGTCTGAAACTTCCCTCTCTAGGTCTTAACATCCTCATTTATAAAATGAAAAGGTTGAGATTCCTTCCAGATCCAAAAACCTAAGAACCCAAGTTGAACTTGTAGAAATATCTCTTCTTTATATCTGGTTGTTTTGCATTTCAACCACATTCATTTCTTTAATATTAGGCAAAGGGGGCACTAATATGTCCAACACAGATAATTAACACTACAAGAACATATTTCCATATTCTAGATTGCTTTTGAGGACTATGTGGTTGCAAAGTAACTAGAAAAATGTAAGCTCTCACAAGTTTTCTGCATACATCTTTATGCACTTAGTATAAAGTGGGTGAGTGTATTTACGGTACATAAAAACATCCAACACCTTCTGTTGAGTTCTTCCCCTGGCCCCTGCCCAGGAAAATATATACACATCTGCATATACAGGGTGTCCCCCAAAATGTATACACACTTTAACAGCTAATAGCTCAATTCTGAAAATGAAATGTATTTTATGTATGTATGTATATATGTATGTATGTATGTATGTATGTATTTTTGTTAATCCTCACCCAAGGATATTTTCCCATTGTTGTTGTTTTTTTTTAGAGAGCATGAAAGGGAAGGGGGAGAGACAGAGAAAGGAACATCTATGTGAGAGAGACACATCGATTGGTTGTCTCCTGCACGTGCCCCGACCAGGTCTGGGGCTCGAGCCTGCAACCAAGGTATGTGCCCTTGACCAGAATCAAACCCAAGACCCATCAATCCGCAGGCCGACGCTCTATCCACTGAGCCAAACCAGCTAGGGCTGAAAATGAAATGTAATTTTAAAAGCACTGCCCTTATAATTCCTCAAAGTGTGTGTACACATTTTGGGGGGGACACCCTATATATATCAGGGTTTCTCAACATCAACACTGTTAATGTTTTAGGTCAGATAATTCTTTGTCATGAGGGGCTGTTCCTGACCTCTACCTACTAGATGCCAGTAGCATGCATGTGGGTACAGACGTGCACAGATATATACACTCTCCAGTTGTGACAACCAAAATTGTCTTCAGATATTGCCAAATGTTTCATGGAGGGGAAATTGCCCCTGGTTGAGAATCAGTGATATTACACTGATGACTCAACATTTTCTCTCTCCGGGCCCATACTCAATTGTCTATCCCATAAGCATTCATTCTAAACCCCACCCATCACATCCAAAACTGCAACCAGCTCCAAACATGACAAATGGCCTCTCCAAAAGCCTTCAACTAAAACAAAGGGCTGACTTTCATTCTGATCCAATGAGCTAACAAGTTTCACTGTAGCTTTCCAGTGTGGTGCCCCCCCCCCAACCCCCCGCTGCCAATATGCTATCCCTCCTCTGGGCCCTCACCACTCTTAGCCTACCACCTGTCTCCAGCATTACTACCTCCCAAGCCACTCTTCACACTTTCCCAGTGTTCTTTCTAAAATGTACTCTTTGAAATGAAATTCAAACCCCTTAGTTTGACCCAAGATCTGGTTGAGGTCCACCTCATCTTCTAATGCTTCCCACATTCATTCTTCAATCCAGCCTTCCTGAAAGATTTTGATTTCATTGAACAAGCCATGCTCTATTCTTGCTTCTTTACTTCTGTACTTTTCACATGCTGTTTCCCCCTAGGGGCTAAAAGCGTGGGTTCAGAAGTTAGGTTGTGTGATGGTTAATTTTATCTACCAACTTGACTAGGCATCATACACAGATATGTGGTCAAACACCAGTCTACATGTTGCTGTGAAGCTATTTTTTTTAAATATAAGATTGGCATTTAAATCAGTAGACTTTGAGCAGAAAAGATTATCCACCATAATGTGGGTGGGCCTCATCCAATCAGTTGAAGGCCTTGAGAGAAAAAGACTGAGATTGCCCCAAGGAAGAGGGATTCCGCTGCAGACTGACTTCGGGCTCAAGCTGAGACGTCAACTCATATCCCATATGTTTGGGTCACCAGGCTGCCAACCTGCCCAGCAGATTTCAGACTTTCCAGTACCCACAATCACATGAGCCAATTCCTTAAAATTTCTCGATCTCTCCCTTCACACACACACACACACACACACACACACACACACACACACACACACTCTTGGCTCTGTTTCTATGGAGAACCCCAACTACGACAGGCTGCCTGAGTTCAAAGCCTAAAAGTATTGCTTATCCACTATGTGACCCCGGGCACACAATACAATCACTAGCCTCCAATTCCTTGACTATAAAATGGAGATAATAGCTGCAGCTTCCTTACAATAGGGCTACTGTGAGCACTAAATGTAACCACGTATGTAAATACTTCTGGTACATAAGTGCTCAGTAAATGTTAGATATTATTACCTAACATCTACTTATTTCACAAGGAACTTCATACCATCAAAAAAGCCTCTCTGGTCTCCTTGATCCAATGATATTATTAAAAGTATGTTAGTCCAATGTAGACCCCAAAGGATTCTGTGTACACTGCAGCACACCAGTCTATTATAAAAGGTAAGATTGAGAGACTACAAGCAAATGATAAGCAGAGGTCGCACCTTAGCCATTAAACCTAATACAAAGTCTGACACATAGTAGTAATTCAATAAGAATTTCTTTATTAGGCTATAGTAAAAGGAGGCAAATCCCAAGTGGTCCAGTTTGAGAAGAGCAAAGCCATGCATTGATAAGTGCATCCCCAGAACAACAAGACCCTAAAAGCTGGTTACAGAATGTGGCTGGTTACACTGTACGCATTTAAATGCTATCTTTTTTTCTATGCAAGAAATGGAGTGAATCAGTTTTAATCCCACTTTCGAACACAACGCATGCTAAATAAACAAATGTTCACTCAAGAGAAATGAATTTCTACCCCAATGATAAAGACCCGTTAATTATAAACTTGACTAAAAGTGTACCTCTCCCATACAACTCTTGTTGCCAGATAAACTGATTTTGTTTTAAATCCTTTATTTACAACCCAGACCTTCTGGTAGCTCATGTGTAAAGAATATAAAACACGTTGAATAAACAAACCTTTCTGAAAGGTTTCTCCTCCCCAACAGACACATTTAATGAAATTTATGAGTCTCTTTCAATTACTGCCCCACAATGTGACAGGGCTCTAATTTTCATCTAAAAACTTAAAATACCATAAACTATGGCTTTGAACATGTGAAAGGAAAAATGAACTTCTTTGTCTTCTAATTTCTTGCCCTGAAATATTTATTCATCTTGTGGATTTTTACATTTTTACTTTGAAAAAAACTGTTTTCATCTTTAAAGAAATCTTCCTTGCACAACATTCTTATTGCGTCAGGACCTGGAGAACTTGTAGAGCTGGCTTTAAAACGCACTTGAGCCAAATATACTCACTGACACAAAAGTTCAAGTAGGAGCCTACACTCTTAAATATTAAATTCCCAGAAAACAAACAAACAAACAAAAAAAATACCACAACCCTGACACCAAGATGAAAACTAGAGCAGAAGATATTAACCCAAGGTCAAGAAATATGAAAATCCCTCCAACTCTAAAGAAAACTGTAAATGTGTGCCTATGCATTTTTCTAGGAAGAAGATTCACGTATTTCACCAAATTTAAAATTTTTATGTGTTAAAATATAAGTACCATTGCAGATGCTCCAATTAGCCATAAAAATAGTGCTTTAGGAATTCTTAGAATTCTCGTAACATCCATGAGACTAGAAACACCCCTGTCCAAAGGTTTTTGCCTCTTGCTTTGGCGCTGGGAGTCTGGCCCCTACTGGAAAAGCATGCACGTGTCAAAAGGCTCGGAGATTTGGTTCCATCTCCTAGAATAACTCTTCTGGGGGGCTAATTAAGACACGGCGAAAGTATGTCCGTGCTTTAGTGAACATCAGCGCTCCGGCAAGTTTCACACAACCTGATTAAAATTGACTCAAAGTGTCTTACTTCAGTAATCACTTAGACAGAATGAATTTTACATTAGTGGGATCAAGCATGCACCAGGCCTCAGTGGAAATGAAAAGGGCTTATAGTAATAGGATTTATAAATCCACCCATTAGGTTAATGGCTAAATGATTTACATGTAACTTTCTCCCCCACTCCACCTTCCTTCACCCTTTAACTCAGTAAAAACTATGCTTGGCATTTTCCACTGCAATGCCTTACTCAAAGGAAATAGCCTTTCTATTTTGGGACATTCTAATTTCTAATAATGGCTTGGGTAGCTACCATTAACTCTTTCAAAGCACAAATAATTGACTAATAAATTTAAGTAGTCTATACGGCCTAAAAGTGCTTAGTTGATCATAACTGTCTATTCGAGAAGAAGGCGTCAGGCTGGCTATGCGCAGATAATGAAGTTGAGCAATTCCGAAGCACTGCAATCAAGATAATACAACTAAAAAGAGCATTAGCATTTTCTAGAATCTGCAACATTTTCTTTGTAACTGAGGTCATGGGAAAATCGAACTAGAAAAGTTGGAGCTCTTGGTCCCCATAAGGGGCAGGTTTAACTGGTCGCACTGCTTGTCATTACTAAGCACCTGGCCTGAAGCTCAATCCTAGAAGACAACTCACTGGTGGTCTGAAGGACAGTATGGAGTTGGAGAGTGACCAAGGTGTTGCTGTCACCATTCTGATGGAAGCATTTTTGATTTCTGGAAAGCTCCATTTTAGGACTGCTGTGTGATAAGATAGTCAGGGTGCTATTCATCATTACCCTCTGCTCTGAGGGAGGTCCAAAGAGGAAGAACTTTTTAAGCCCAACACCTCAGGGGCAACTCCCTTGCTCAGTAACATAGCTAAATACTAAAGTCTGTTCTGTAATGACCATACTGTCTCCATGCCCTCCTACAGCAACTTTATTTCTTATAAAACAGTGTTCTGGCCTGGCTGGCATGGCTCAGTGGTTGAGCGTCGACCTACAAGCCAGGAGGTCACAGTTCGATTCCCAGCTGGGCACATGCCCGGGTGATCCCCAGTGTGGGGCGTGCAGGAGACAGCTAATCAACGATTCTCTCATCATTGATGTTTCTATCTCTCCCTCTCCTTTCCTCTCTGAAATAAATATGTTTTTTTTAAAAAACAGTATCCCTTGACACCCTTTTTATTAGAAGTTCAGAAAACAGATTCTGTAAGCTAGCTAGGAATGATTAAAATATAGAGGGTTCCCAATTTTTTAAAAATCTTCAGAAAGATGGTCTTGTTTTAGGGAAATGTAATTGTGTTCACCTGTCCAGATACTTGTGTTGTAGACACGTGTTCAGGCATGCCTCTAGAATGCCTCTCCATGTTTAAGGATCAAATAATGTATTCCCATTTATCAATCACTTCTTCTACTGTCTCATCATCTTCTGGGAAGAATCCAGAGAAATTTAAAAAGAAACAGATAAATGCCAAGTTGAGGAAAGGTCATTTAGGATGTAGGTGCAGAATATGGAGAAGACAAACAAAATAGAGGCCCCTGAGGTGGGAGTTCAAGTTCACTGAAGCAAACTGTACATGGGGGAAAGTGAGCTATAGGAAATAACAGAAAAAGGTGGATGAGGAAAGAGTGTGAAGATCCAAAGGACAGAGGGAAACTCTCAATGGCAATTAAAGAAAATTAAGTTTAAAAAAAAAAGGTTTTGCAATGAGAAGAAAATAAAAAGTATGGCTGAGATTAGAATGCCCAGGAAAGTGGGGAGAATGCAGGAGAGGCCCTATAAACCACAGGATGGACTTTAAACTGGGGAGTGACAATTAGACTGACAGTTTAAAGAGGTCTCTCTGGTTATAAAACATGTAGAGAATACATGTGGCAGGAGCAGCATCTAGGGGGAAGTGATAAGGATTGAAGAGCATAATAGTCATTGCACTGGAGACAGAGAATCACAGGTATTTAGGAAGTGCAATATACCAGACTTACAACTGGCTGGATTTGGGGCATGAGGAAGAGATAGGTGCCAGAGATGAGATCCATGGCCCTGGCCAATGTACTCAGCGGTTAGAGTGTCGGCCTGTGCACTGAAGGGCCATGGGTTTGACTCTCAGTCAAGGGCTCATACCTGGGTTGCAGGTTTGATCCCCAAACCGACCCTCATCGGGGCGCATGCAGGAGACAACCAATCAATGTGTCTCTCTCACATCAATGTTTCTCTCGCACCCCTCTCCCTCCCTCCCTTTTACTCTCTCTCTAAAAAGCAATGGAAAAAATATCCTTGGTGAGGATTAAAAAAAAAAATCCTGGCTTAACAAATGGATAGGTAGACAGTGCTGTCACTCATTGAGACAGGGAATCCAGGAAGGGGAACAGGTTGGGGAGCAGAACCAACTGGGCGGTTTTGGAGTTGATGAATATGTTATATCTATGACACCTAAATGAAGACCACAGGAAGGCAGGCGGAAGCTGAGATGCTCAATGGAGGGGATATGGGGCTTTCAGGGGTATAGGAATTCCAAAGGTCAATAGAGATGCAATATATGACTAAATCAAAGCAATGTCAGCATGCAGACAATTGAAACAGATGGCAAAGCTCATGACGGGGCAGCAGGAGAAAGGGAGATGAGGCAAACTGGCACCCACACCACAGTAATGGTGCTCCCTGGGTCTCCTGATAGCTCATTCCTCCTCCAGCACCTCCCTTTCCCTTCAGCTATCAGATCTCCATTCTTTCTGTCACAATTTGCAGGTGTCATACAAACCAGTGACCACAGGCAAATCTGATTGCAGGCTGCCACAGTCAGACAGCCAGGCACCACACACTGACCTTTAAGGAGAAAGATCCCAACAGGTGGCTAGCGCCTAATACAAATAATTGTATTAAGCCTCCGAACAAGGTCAAAAAGGGGAGCACCTTGCCTTTTCATGAGCAACAAAAACAGCTACAGGCCGTGGCTCAACAAACAGCAAGCAGAACCTCTGCAGTGGCTCCCCTCCTCGAGGCAGTGATGGGCTCAACAGGAAGACTAAACATCAATCAAGTCACTTCACAAGTAAAGAGCCTCCTATAGCTCCAACCTAACCATCATTTTCCTGCCTCTCTTCTGCATTTGGGAGGGGGGAGGGCATTCTTTTTTATGTCAAGTTTGGTGTCATTTATTAGCAGTTCCAATTTATACTTAACCGATAAACCAAAAGTTAACAATGGGGGAAGAGTTCCCCTCAGTTTCCAAAGAGTATTCTTCACATCCTTCAAAAGAAATTACCTAAATTATAGGTGATTAAATCAATTGCCTTTGCCACTAATTCACTTTGATACCATCAAATGTCACAGTTCTCATGGACCTTTGACCTCAGAGCAGGCCACTGTTTTGACAGAACAGGCAGCTGTAGCTCAAGGGGTGGGAGGAGCCTGCGCAACCTTCTGAAAGACAAAGGCCTCATCCTGACCCAGAAATTCCACTGGGTGGTAAGAAGCCAGGAGTCCTGCAACCTGTGGTAGGACCCCATGTGTTGATCTACAGCCTTTCTCCCAGATCTTTACATACAAAAAAGATCTTCCTTCCCCCTGCACACAACCTCCTCTGCTCCCACCATCTTAAACTTTGTGACTGCAAATGGCGTGTCTGGGAGGAGCCACACACCACTGGCATGTCGGTACCCAGAGAAAGAATCCAAGCAGATCGGATTCCTGTCAGCTGCAAAAGAGCCAGCACTTCAGCTGCTTCTCATTCTTCATTTTTAAATGGCAGGACACACTCAAGGGCATGGTGGCCTGCCCCACAAGACTAAAGATTAAAAAAGATAAAACCGAACCCTTCAGGATAAGCAGACTCACACAAGATTTTGAACCGAACAAGTGCTTTAGAAAAGATGTACTGTATAGTATTTTACAAATCAGTTGAGAGTGTTTCTTTTAGTGACGTGCTGGGGGGAAACTGATTGTGAGACAATAACGAATCAAACTAACTACAGATCAGTGCTTAGTCAATGGGACTAACACATTAATTCTCCTATTAATCTGGAAAAAAAACGTATTTCCAGAACTCTGAACCCAGAGCATGAAAATATTGGGATGTGCTACCAATGACAAAGTTACTACTCGATCAGTCCCTAAAAACAAAACAGCATGTACAATTAAATATAACTCACTAAAATGTAGAGTATGGTTAGGAAAAACTTAACTATGCAGAATATAAAATGTGTTTTCTTTTGAAAAAAATATATTTTATTGATTTTTTTACACAGCGGAAGGAAGAGGGATAGAGAGTTAGAAACACCGATGAGAGAGAAACATCGATCAGCTGCCTCCTGCACACCCCCTACTGGGGATGTGCCCACAACCAAGGTACATGCCCTTGACTGGAATCGAACCTGGGACCCTTCAGTCCGCAGGCCTACGCTCTATCCACTGAGCCAAACCGGTTACGGCTAAAATGTGTTTTCTTTTTTCCCCTCTACCACCACCAGATCATTCTCGACTAATTCTTGGAAGATGAAGACCAACTTGGATTTTGATGTATAAACTGCTTTTGACGATATTTCATTTTAAACAGATAAACACTTTTAAAAAAATGCAAGCTGAAGACACCCTTTTGAGAAACTAAGAAAACAGATGTGGAAGCCATTTGTTTAGATGAAGAGGAATTTTCGCTTTTATAGGAATACAATGATTCATGAAGAGGAAAAAAGTCTGTCATCAAGTTTACTTCAATAGATACTCTTGGGTTTGAGGCAGCTTTCTAAATATGGCCACTGCTTTTCTTCAAATCTCATCTCTCCTGAAATATCTCAAACTACCACTAGACAAACATTACTTTTATTGTATTTATTCTTTTACATTTTCTGCTTAGTTAATATATTGTGCTGGGAAAAAACCTCACAACTCTGGTACTATAGCATTACATTCTTGGCTTTTATTGTTTAGGAGGCTGGATGAAATACCTTCTGCTTTTAGTGATTTATCAAAAACAAGCCATCTTGAGAGTATTAAAACATTAACAATACAAGAAACTCTGGCCCTGACCGGTTTGGCTCGGTGGATAGAGCGTCGGCCTGTGGACTGAGGGGTCCCGGGTTCGATTCCGGTCGGGGGCATGTGCCTTGGTTGCGGGCATATCCCCAGTGGGAGGTGTGCAGGAGGCGGCTGATCGATGTTTCTCTCTCATCGATGTTTCTAGCTCTCTATCCCTCTCCCTTCCTCTCTGTAGAAAATCAATGAAATATAAAAAAAAAAGAAACTCTGACAATAAGTTCAGAAATAACAGCTCTCCTTAACCCCAAAGGAGGTGAAATAAAAGAATAGTGAAGTTTTCCCAAAAACTTCTAGCGAAGAGGAAAATCTCCTTTTTTGGTTTGTCTTTTTAATAGAGATACCAAGAAGAACTAAAACGGGAAAAGAAAAGGGGTGGGGCACTGGATTCAACCTAGGAAAATGGCTTAAGAAATTCTCTGCTTCCCTCCTGTGCCCCACCCAGGCCCATCTTCTTCCATCCTCTCTTCCTCGCCTATAGCCTGCTCCCCACTCAGTGGCTCAGTCTACAGGCCATTCTCTGGGTTACGAGGCGCAAGGCCTGCAGGGATATACCTTCCATGCTCCTCCACCTCCTCAACAAAGGACAAGGCAAAATGGCCAATTTTCCTTAAACTTTTTTGTTTGATAAACAAACAAACAAACAAACAAACGCCCCCTCACAATTCCCTGTCCCTTAAGAGTCTGCTATGATCCCTACTGAGCATCAGAAAAAAAGAAATTATCTCTTCTCTGCAATATCCCCATCTGCCAATATTTTGCCATGTTACTTGGTATAGTTTATATTTCAAAAATAGATGCTTTACTCTATCCCAAATATAACAACATAATTTTGAAGATGCATTTTTCTGCTATGAGCTATGGCTCGGTCTGTGAATCTCCTTATCGGTCTACAAAATTCTGTGCTTGTGTATGTAGACATTTTTCTGGGTAAAGAATCCACAGCTTTCACCCAATTCTCAAAAGGGTCATGACCCCCCCAAAAAAAGATTAGCCTTCCCCAAAAATGTATAGTGATTTCTTAGTTGTGTCGAGCCAGTCCTGAAAAGTATAGGGAGTTGCCTGGTGTATTTCATAGCTACGGTTGCTCTTGATTTATCCAAGAGATTGCCAAAGAGAAGCGACTCGTCTTCCTGGCTCCAATGCCACATATAAACCTTTTGCTAACCATCCTAAAAATGGGCGTCAGCCATCAGTCACAAGATGAGAAGAGAAAAAAAGATGAGCCTTAATAAATCTGACTACTATTATTATCATTACAGAGACAACGTGTCATTTGAATTAGGAAAGTTTAAGGGTTAGTTGGTTTGCTATCTGTAAAGATATCATAATAACTTTACAGTGGTTTATTCAATACAAATTGAGCTTCTAATACATGAGAAGTATTCTCACAGCTGCTGGGGTGAGTCAAGGGAATGACATGATCTGATTTGTTTGAAAATCTGGAGGCAGAAGCATAAAGAGTGGACTGTAAGAAGTGAGGAGCAGAAGCAGTGGTCCAGAGGAGAGATGCCATGGGCAGGGGATAAGATGGCAGTAGCAAAGATGAATAAGAAGTAGAATCAGGACATGCTAAAGTTTGAGATGCAGGAAGTAAGATAAAAACCAAAGCTAGCCTGGCCAGCATGGCTCAGTGGTTGAGCATCGACCTATGAACCAGGTCGTGGGTCGAGTCCCAGTCAGGGCACATGCCCGGGATTGTGGGCTCGATCCCCAGTGAGGGGTGTGCAGGAGGCAGCCGATCGATGATTCTCTCTCAACATTGATGTTTCCATTTCTCTCTCTCCCTCTCCCTTCCTCTCTGAAATCAATAAAATATATTAAAAAAACAAACAAAACCATAGCTAAATACTTGACTTTTGGCTTGAGTAATGTATAGATGGTGATGGCTCTGTTAAATTCAAGATGAGATAGCAAAAACATGTTTATGAAATTAATAGCAATAAAGCTGATTTTTAAAAGTCTACAAAATCCTATCTAATAATAATAATACAGAGGTGATATGCAAATTGACCATCACTCCAACACACAAGATAGCTGCCCCCATGTGGACACAAAATGGCTGCCACAAGATGTCCGGCAGGGGAGGGCAGTTGGGGGCCACTGGGCCGGCAGGGGAGCAGTTAGGCATTGATCAGGCTGGCAGGAGAGTAGTAAGGGAGTGATTAGGCTGGCTGGCAGGCAGAAGCGGTTAGGGGCAATCAGGCAGGCAGGCAGGCGAGCGATTGGGAGCCAACAGTCCTGGATTGTGAGAGGGATAGCCACTGCCAGTTTAGGCCCGATCCCTGTGGGATTGGAACTAAACCAGCAATCGGACAACCCCCAATGGGTACCAGATTGGAGAGGGTGCTGGCCCGTGCACAAATTTCGTGCACTGGGCCTCTAGTTAACTATAAAGTTGGACTGCAGGACATTCTTGTACCAATGTGGATGAGTCTCTTTTTTTTAAAATATATTTTATTGATTTTTTACAGAGAGTAAGGGAGAGGAATAGAAATTTAGAAACATCGATGAGAGAGAAACATTGATCAGCTGCCTCCTGCACGCCCCCTACTGGGGATGTGCCCGCAACCAAGGTACATGCCCTTGACTGGAATCGAACCTGGGACCCTTCAGTCCGCAGGCCGACGCTCTATCCACTGAGCCAAACCGGTTAGGGCGAGGATGAGTCTTAATAGTAGATATTTCAGATTTACCTTGATCGTTCCTAATATTGGACCGCACACTTTATCAATTGCATGACCCTTATTCCAGCAGAGAAAGAGTTCTCCTGTCTCCCATTACCTTCAGTTCCCATACCAATATTTAAAAGCCCTCTTCTCTCTTTTATTTCCTAATTCTACACCCAGTCCTCTCAAATACGACCAGCAATCTAACATCATGTGTCACTCAGAAGACAGAACACTTCATGGTCAAGGTTTCCTAAATATATCCTTTCCTATCTCACTCTACCATTTCTCTTTGCAATCTTAGAGTAATCCTCCATGAGTCCCCTAACTCAACAAGCATTTACAATAGGCTAGGCACTGAAAGAAGTACAAAAGGAGTTTTACTATCCTTAAGGAACTTAAAAGACAAATGTGATCAGTTCCAACTAAGCAGCTTTCACAGTATGACAATGAAAGGAACAGGGCTCAAAAGTTGCCCTGCAGGAATATAAAAACAGAGTGACTGAGTCAACCACACCGCACCCCATACCAATGGCCTGATCTACAGAAACCTGCTATTTGAAGGCATACCCAAGTCTTCAGATGAGTCCAAAAAGAGAAGGAGTATGGCTCTGGCTCCATGCAGGAAATCGTCCCATTAATATTAAAGGGGAGGAAAGGCAATGCTAATAAAAGAGGAATAAAACAAATGTCCTTGTCCTTACCTATTGCATTAAGAAGAAAAAGAAGCCATGAAGTATAAGAGTCCAGGTCAGGACAAACATAAAGTCTGGAAACCTGGGATCTAATGAGCCAGTATGACCTTGAAGGCCTAGCTTTCTCATTTTTTTGTAGTGCAAATTGTCTTTCCTTTTATATAAGAACTAGAGGCCTAGTGCATGAAATTCGTGCAGGAGAGGGGAGTCACTCAGCCCAGCCTGCACCCTCTCCAATCTGGAACCCCTAGGGGGATGTCCAACTGCCGGTTTAGGCCCCATCTTGCAATCTGGGACTGCTGGCTCCTAACTGCTCACCTGCCTGCCTGATCGCCCCTTACTGCCTCTGCTTGCCAGTCCAGTCGCCCTCTAACTGCCCCCTTCCAGCCTGCTTGCCCCCTAACTTCCCCCCTGCCAGCCTGGAGGCCCTCTAACTGCCCCCCTGCCAGCCTGATCATCCCTAACCACTCTACCTGCCTGCCTGCCTGATCACCCCTGCTTCTGCTTGCTGGCCTGGTTGCCCCCTAACTGCCCCCCTGCCAGCCTGGAGGCCCTCTAACTGCCCCCTTCCAGCCTGCTTCCCCCCTAACTCCCCCCCTGCCAGCCTGGAGGCCCTCTACCTGCCCCCCTGCCAGTCTGGTCACCCCCTAACTGTCCAGAAGGAAGTCGGACATCCAGAAGATGTCCGGTCGATCCAGTCTAATTAGTATATTACCCTTTTATTAGTATAGAACTTACCTTTTCCCTTCCCAGCATCTTTCATCTTTCCTTCCCCACTGACGTCTTCTTTCTGGTTCTACAGTAGCCATTTCTCCTAAATTAAGGGTTACTCATTCACTTGACAAATATGTACTGACAGTCTTTACTGCTCCAGATGTAGTGCCTAACTCTTAGAAGACAAACAAAATGTAGTCCATGCCCTTGAGAAGATTGTAATCTACACCCCAACTATTCACAATCGTCTCCTTTTCTTCATTATCTTTTAGGGCTTGATTCCCCCACCTCATACTCAATGCATAAAACCTATGCTGTCTTTTAGCTTCACTCTCAGATCTTAACTCAAATTGTTTTTTCAGAGGTCAGTAGCTTCTTCTTGCCAAAAGCAATGGTTGCTGCTTAGATTAGATTCTTCAACAATCATCTGAGCACTACCCTAATAAAATGAAAATGAATTGTCTTCCTTTCATTATCATTACCCTCCACGAGATCCTAATGATAAAGCCCATAAATGAACATGACTCCAGATGTTGTCAAATTTTCCATGGGGGGCAAAACTGCCCCCAGTTGAGAATTACTAACCTACATCAATGATACCCTGTATACATGCTTGAGAAGTGACTGATTTGTCATAAAGCATACTGATTCCAGCCCGGTTGGTGTGGCTCGGTGGATTGAGCATTGCACTATGCACCAAGAGGTCTCTGGTTTGATGCCTGGTCAGGGCACATGCCCAGGTTGCAGGTTCAATCCCCAGTAGGGGGCATGCAGGAGGCAGCCGATCGATGTTTCTCTCTCATTGATATTTCTCTCTCTCTCTCTTTCTCCCTTCCTCTCTCTAGAAAATCAATAAAAACATATTTTTTAAAAATTAAAAAATAAAGCATACTGCTTCCAGACATATGCCTATTATCATCAAGATTAATGAGAGCAGAGGATATTATCCAAGATGGATTTTTCATGCTCAGGCAAATTTACAAAGTCTCCAAATGTGCCAGGTATCTTTCCTTTGCCTATCCACTTCCACTCTCCACCCTGCTCTGTGGGATGAAAGGTTGATTTAATAAATTACATCAAAAAGCTCCCCTTGTCCCCTAATTTACAGATGAGTTTAGATAATCAGGAACACTGCATAGATCAGGACGAAAGTGAGACAAGGTCATTTATGACCCCAGCTTTCTTCCTGAATGGTCACATAGAGGCTGGCTGGATCCATCCACCTGTGATCAGAAGACCTTTTTCATCTAACTCCCTCTTTTTAAATTAGGTATCTGCTCCTCCTCTCACTCCTTTTCTCCTGAGAGTGTAACATCCCTGCTATTACTAGCCTCAGAGTTCACACAATTGCCCTGCAATTTTAATATACCGTGCCCACATTTTGGTAAATAATCCCTCTATCAAATCCTCCTATTGATCTCAGTGTCATCTCTTTCCTGCTGGGGCCCTGACTGATACAGCAACTACACTTTAAAAATTATTATAAATTTTAAAAATAAGCAATTTTAAAATGCTCCACTTGAAGCTCCATCCTCCTGAAAACAGACACACAAGAAGCATCGCATATTGAAAATCTAGGCTTTTAAAATTTGTGAAGAAGACATGCCATGAACTTTCTTTAAAGAGCAAACCTGTGATATATCTCTTTTATTGTGACATAGTAACTAAAAATGCTCAAATTTATATTTTCTTTAGCCTTACCTTATCCCAAAGAGAAAGAAAAAGAATAGAACACTATCTGTCTCATAGAGTATCAACAATTTTGGCAATCATTTTATAATTATTACATACTAACTTATATAATTAGTTTTCTGTATACATATTTTAGGTCTCTAATTACACTGTACATAAACGCTGAGGACCAGGACTATATCTTACATTTGTTTTCCTCACACTTATTCATGCCTTGCAAGAGTCTGCACTAGTTAAGAGAGAATGTACTCAATAAATATTTGTTGACAATTAAAAATAGAATCAACAGAAACAGAACATAAGGAAGCAGGAAAGCTAGCCCCAAGAGATATGTTCACCAACTTTAGTATTTTCTTGTTTGCCCTGCTTCATCAAGAGATTCTGCCACCAGAAGAAAAAGAAAAGCTTCACTGTAAGGTGAATGTAAAATTTTAGGAAAACAGCTGTATACCCATCAAGATTATTCTCCACAAGTGGCCAACATGAAACAGAATTTACAACAGAGACAGGAAGAAGGGTAGGTGGAGTTAGAATAGAAGGAAATGAGGAGGCGCAACAAGAATTAATTACTGGTAATTACACATGCTACAGCCTCTCTTCTTTCTCTACCCTCTATCTAATCAACAGTGGGAACAGATGTGGTCTGTGGTATTGGGGAGGGGGAATGCTTAACAGCTGTTTGGAGAACATGCCATTAAAAAGCAGCCTTGTCCACAGAAACCCAAGAATCTTGCTGTTTTGAAAGAAAAGAGGTAATGAATAATGACCACAGTCTTACTTTGAACTTCAGCTCATTCAGGCCAACGATAACTCTCTTTCTCTCCTGATTTCTGATGAACTATGGCAGTAGCTTTGATATTTTCTGTTACAAGAGTGCCTCAATCTTTAAGTTTTCATATCTCTCATCCAAGTACTTCTGAAACCAGTACAAATACCCAGCTACTCCTTATTAAGTAATCAATAAATCTTAACTATGATATTGATGATCAAAAGAAAAACTCTTCAAATTCCCACTATAGGGAATACAAAATTAGGGTGAAATAATCCCAAATTAGCTCAACTGTCTTTCTGTATGTCCTTTCATGGGATAATAACTCTAAACAACATGGAAATCAGAACATCCCAGTTTACGTCTTAAAACATTTAAAGAATGTAGCATGTATATAATCTTTTCTAAAAGACAAAAACAAAAACTAAAGCCCATGAATAAATGTAATATACAACATGACAACCAAGGCCTTAACAGAAAATACAGTTACTCACAAAACAGAAGTTCCAGCACCTTTCTGGTAAGAAGCTGTTTTTGCTTCCTCCCAAGTCTGATGATTGCCAACTGGGAGGGAGGGTCGATGGCATTCTCACCCCATTTGGACAGCCACAAAGCCCAAAGAATGGCGATAGGTGGCACAGATCGGTGGCTTCAGAAACTACCAGGTGACTGTTATCTATGATCTGAAACTCTTGTGCTGGAATAACAGGGGACCTTTTTTACTTCAAAACCAATTAGGTTCCAAAAAGCTGTAAATAAGTCCATCTGTTCACAAATCCAAAGTGATATTCAATAAATGATAGATTATGCCACTGATTGATAGCAAACACATTGATTGCTTCTGCTCAAACATCAGCTATGTTAGAAATTTTGGAATTTCTTGAGTAGCTGTAACAATTGCAAGTTCTTCTTAGGTTATGGTGTATAGGTGTTTAGGCACATAGAATGTTTGAGAGCACACATATACATATACACTTGCAGGATACTACACTAATTTCCCATATATAATCTTATTAAATTGAGCTTGCACATTCTCAAATTTACTTCTGTATAGTTTGGGGGCAACTTCAAAAATTTCATTCCATTTCAGCACATGCAAATTGCATGAACTATGATTCAATCCTGTTGGGGATAATTCGAGGAAGATGGAGCTGGGGTTGGGAAGAGGAAAGAAAGGTAAAAGCTAATGATGGCAGAACAGGAATAAAAAATTTTAGAATGAAGCCATAGGAAAAATAAAAGAAAGTAAGTGCAAGCACATTGGGACTCAAAACTGTACACCAATAGCATCTAAAAGTCAGCCGTGAGTGGGAGTGGGGGTTGGGGAGCCCTAGGGAGATGGGCATCAACAACTTCTGAGGTTGAAAATTAGAAAGGCAATGAACAGCTAGATAGAAAACCAGCCGTGGGGGAGATAGAAAATGCCTCAAAGCACACTTATTATGTGCAACAAAACAAAATTTAATTGAACAAGGAATAATAAATGAAAATGAATAGTTAGTATTCTTTATTACTAAATTAAACATTATAAATGAAAGGGTCAGTTGTATTATATTCAGAAGATTTATTTAACTATAAATACTGTTTATTCCTAAGAGTGTCCATAGATCCACTTTCAAGTTCAGACCCCCTGTGACTAGTTTCCATGAAGTCTAAAGCCCTCAGAGTTAAATTCTATATCCGTGAGTTTTCAGGAACCTCCTCCTCTAGGTGAGAAAGGACTATACCCTGCCTTTGCAATTCACCAGGACGAAGCTGTACTTTTTGGTGTGCCCTGCAAACCCACCTTTTGATTCCTAGAAATAATTTCAGTTATCTGCAAAAGAGCACATACGTTTAAATTAATCCTTCATCCTGAGTTATGTTGCTTTTCTGCATCAGCAAATGCACATTACTATGCAAAATAATGAGCTTTTTTTGTCTAATAGAGAATATATTTGGGAAAGAAATGGGAGTTTCTGGCAAAAAATAAGGCTTCATTACTTCAGCTTTAAATGTAAATTAGGCACTCAGCAGCATGCAAGTTAGGACAATTTTCCTTACGCAAGATAAGATGAATTATATTTTATTCCTTGGTTCTTAACAAGAGTCACTTCCTTAGACATATCTAACCCTTAAACAAAGGCTGTTCTTTGTCACAGCTAGGGAAATGTTTTTATTACTGATGTTCTTTAAATATGTATGAATAAAAACCTCTCTTCTATACTCATGTTCATAACAAACTGCTTCTTAGGCAAAGAATATGTATCTAAAATGAATGTAAAAATAAAAGGGGGAATACCTGCTTTCTCTGTGAACATTACACATGTCCCAACTAGTGGAAAGGCCGTTAAAAACCCCCCACAAAAAACAGCTGTCTTTTGAGGTTCTAATACTGGCTGACTTTGCAAGAAAGTGATGGTTGTTAAAAGTGAAAAAGGTATTAAACACACATCTGATTGCACAGAAAGAATCACACTAACAGAACAACTACCAGTGTTTCGTGGGGTTTTGCTCTTGTTTTTTAAAAGTAATCACTTCTTTCATATCCATAATCTTCTCCATCTATCTGGAACTCAGTGTGTCCAAATGTCTCTTGCTCTGTAAAACCTTGAACAAGACCTATCCAATCCCATCCTTCACCATGGCATAGTGCTGGTCACCTTCAGCAAATAGGCCTCTCCATTATATTCAGCCACTTAGGAGACCATTCTTACGCAGGCAAGGATCAAAGACATTTCTCAGAGTGTTCTGTCCTAGTTAATTTGAGTACATTATGGGATACTGCAGCTTTAAACCTGAAGTTCCCTGAATCACCCTTGGCAAAAAATACGGTCCTGAGATGCTGGTCTGGATTTTTCCTTTAGTCCTTCCCCACTTAAATATGCAAGTAAAAAGAAGAAAGGGTAAATGGGATATGCTCGACATCTTACTGAACATGTAACACTTAATTTAAGATCCTAACGTGTAATATCAAATTTTTAATATCAGCTTTACACTTGACAGATTCTCCAATTGACAAATGCCTTTTCAAGCTAAATTCTCAAACTGATATTTCATATGATGAGTACAACTGACCTATGTTTTTGCATCATGGAATCTCAACTATGCGAATCATTTTAAGATTATTGTTAGTCGGTTATTTTCCTTATATGACGGTTACGTATTTCTAAGTAGTGGAGAATCACATTCCAATCTTTCTGTTGTACTTCTGCACATAGCCACAAAAGGGAAGAGAAGTTGGACATTTTTATTATTACATGAGTTTTTAGTGCAATTCCCAATGCTGCTTACCTATAAGATCTGTTACATAGGAAGTGCTAAGAAAATTAACGTCTATGTATATTTTTTAAAAGCATACTTTAAACACATAGTTTATATCATACTAGAGGCCTAATGCACGAAATTCGTGCATGGGTAGGGTCCCTAGGCCTGGCCTGCGATCAGGGCCAATCGGGGCAACCG
>NW_005355666.1:1011901-1017513 GCF_000412655.1 Myotis brandtii | reverse complement strand
CGCCGCCCCCCACCGCCACAGCCACCAGTCACCTCCCTCTGCAGGGCAACCAGCTGTGTAATCGGAAGCCCCCACTGGCACCCACCTTGGCTGACCTGGGGCCTGCAGGCTGGGGGCAGCTCCTGCATTGAACATCTGCCCCTGGTGGTCAGTGCGCATCATAGCGACCTGTCATTCCACCAGCTGTTCCGCCGTTCGGTTGATTTGCATATTAGGCTTTTATTATATAGGATAGACTGACTCAGTATTTAGAAACATAATTCTAAATGTATTTAAAAACATAAATCTTGCAGATAAAATTATAAACAATGGCAGAATGATATGATAGCCTTCCCCCCCCAAAACTAAGTAGAAGTTAGATTCTCTAGAACAGTATTGTCCAATATTGATATGGCTAGTGGCTACCATGTCTATTGAGCACCTAAAATGTGGCAATTATGGCTAACTGAAATTTTAATTTTATTTCATTTCAATTAATTAAAACAGATTTAAATAGCTATCTGTGGCTAATGGCTACCATACTGTACAGTTCAGATCTAGAACACTGATATCTACAGAAGTAATGTGCATAAAGAAAGCTCATATGTGCTTGCTTTGGCAGCACATTTACTAAAACTGGAAAGATACAGAAAAGATTATCATGGCCCCTGTGGCAATGATGACACACAAGTTTGTGAAGCATTCACGTGTTTGATGCAAAATAGTCACAGGGACATAAAGTTCAACAGGGAATATAGTCAACGATATTATAATAACTACGTATGGCGCCAGATGGATATTTGAATTATCAGGGGTGTAATTGTCTGTTATGCTGTACACCTGAAACTAATATGGAATAATACTGAACATCAACTGTACTTGAAAAATAAATTTTTAAAAAATAAAAGCATAAACTATCCAAAAAATAAAATAGCCCCCAAAAGCTGTTATTAATTGGAATGTATTTTAAGCATGAATAGTATGGAGACTAAAAAAAAGGTAGAGTAGCCTTGTATTTTTATTGACTAGAAAATCAATCAGAGGCTTTTAAAGGACAGTCCCACCCAAAAGAGTCAGACACTGAATCTTAGTTTTGCTTTTCATCTCAAATGATCAACTTGGTGTTAAGAAGCCTTATCGGTATAATCTAAAATTGCACAAAACAACGAAATTTGTCTGTAAAAGAAGGCACTGTGATAATTCAAAATTTTCAGGCCAAAAATTTACAACAGGAAAGAGTGGTTGGCTAGAAAGCAGAAATGGTTAGTAACAGACATATACATTATACAGGGTGTCCCCAAAAATGTATATACACTTTAACAGCTGATAGCTCAATTTTGAAAATGAAATGTATTTTAATAAATACTGGCTTTATAATTATTCAAAGTATGTGTATAAATTTTTTAGGACACCTTATATATTCTACCTATGAAATTCAAATTATTATTCTATCTGTGAAAGGGCTCTGTGAAAACTATAAGCACAATACACATATCATGATTGCTGCTACCACTACTGTTGTTGTTGTTATAGTTCTTGCCTTCAAGGAACTTGCAAACTGGTACTGGCCAAGGCTTTGCTGGTTGCCCATAGGTTTTGGTGGATGTATAGACAGTGATACCACTTCATTTGGATTAGTGAAAACATGAGAACTGATGTGTATAAATTCGGTGGTCACTGGGTCTTAACATCATTTGTTTGTTTTTAACAGTAAACTGGGTGGTCCTTTAGCCCTGACTTTGGACAGCTAATATACAGACAATATTTGAGGAAATAATAAGAATTTGTTAAGTGAAATTGGGTCACAATTCCAAAATTTGGGTCTCCTCCATTATACCTCAAATAGTGCCATTACTCCTTGAAGACAACTACCTTTCATGTTCCCTGGATCTTTTATAGGGAATTATAGTATACTACAGGCCCGATGCATGAAGATTCGTGCAAGAATAGGCCTTCCTTCCCCTGACTGCCGGCATCAGCTTCCCTCCGGCACCCGGGACCAGGCCTTCGCTCTAGCCACCATCTCCCACCTTCGCTCCGGGCTGGAGCCGCCTCCCACCCACTCAGGCCAGCTCCGTGGCTGCCGCCCAGAAGCCAGCCCTCAGCGGGCAGCCGGCTGGGGCCTGCGGGAGGTTTGGCTTCCTTCGTTGCTGGGGTGACGAAGGAAGCCAAGCATCCTGCCCGAAGGAAGCCAAGTGTCCCGCCCGAAGGAAGCCAAGCGTTCTGCCCGCTCCGGCTGGCGCCGCCATCTTTGTGGCTATGGGCACCGCCATCTTTGTCGCAGAGTAACGGTTAATTTGCATATTATCCTTTTATTAGTATAGATTCCTTAATTTAAAAAAAAATCAAACATATATGTTTGGGTCCCAGGACTTTCTAGGTTTAAATTTAGGTATTTCCTACATTTTCAAATAAAGTTATTTTACCTCTATTAGGACAGATTAGCTTTTCCTATTAAAACAATACTATAAATAGTAATTGATTTTAAGAACAAGGGTTTGGCATCCATACTTTAAACAATAAAGATAAATTTAGAAAAAGAAAGAAAAACAGAAGTGAATGTAACTCTCTATAAATTTAAATAAAGTAAAAATAAATTATTGGCAGGACAAGAGGATCATTATAAGGGATTCACACATCCCTTCCAGACCACAACTATAAGGCAAAAAAAAAGAATAAGAGAAAAAGCCACCCTCCCAGGGTAAAACCTACCTGCACAATGGATATGGCGACACTGTTGAAATTAACCAAGAGACTGTCTATGTGATGCCAGGCCTCATAATTTGAAAACCACTAAATGTTTCTAAAGGTGACCTAAGTGCAATCTTAGGAAGCAGGCCTAGAATGTGGCTTGTCATTTAGTAAATTGGATTATAGTTTAGTTAAAAAAATTGTGTGAACAAAGAAAAATGGTCACCATAGAAATAAGCCCAAAGAACCAAACATTGTCAAGCTTTACTGCTCAGCATTATTCAGGGGAAACCCAAATAGTCCGTGTGGCAGGTGTATCCTAATCATGGATTATCTAACCAAGTCCCTTTGTTTTGATTCCATTCTCACCAAGCAACCTTGTGATTGTAATTTGGCTTCCCATGTGGCTTGTCTATAAAGAGAAAATGCACTAATCTCTCAGTTCAACCTCGCCAGTCTAATTAACAGCTGTAGTTCTCACTTCAAATGAACAAACTGACATTAGGGCATGTACATGTGAGCCTGACCATGCACAGTGTGCCAGGAGTCAGATTTCTGAGCCTTTAAGAATATAAGCTCCTTGTTCACTGCTGAACCTCCTGTGCCTAGAACAGTGCATGGCTCATGTACTGTTCAGTAAATATCAGGCTGAGATCCAGAGACCTAAGATGACTTCTCCTAGTGTCTTTCAATTCAAATTGCAATATATCAAATGGCCAGAAAATAAAGTCCATTGCAAATAAAACATTTAAGTATCATAGCGTTAATATGACCTAAAACTGATGCATTTTATATAATTAAGAAATTAGAAATGCTTTGTTTTCAGACCTGAAATATAAATGTTTTCTTCCATTCTTTTACTCTTGAAAAGCTTCCCCATGACAAGCAAAAGCACTCAAAATCATTCAGAAGCTTGACATATTCAGTACTCAAGAATGCTCACTCTTTAAAGTGATAATGGTTTTTCCCACTGAAACCATTTTGAAAAGAGCTAAGTCAACACTTCCCCTTTCACCTTTCTCTAACTCCACAATTTATTCTAAATATCCAGTTGAGCTATTTCATATCAAATCCAATAAAGGTAACAATGACTAGAGTGCTGCTAAGTTACCCAGTTCTATACTGTGAATACAGCTATTAAAACATGTCTCAATTGGCTAGAATGTCACAAAACCAAAAGCCCCGACATTCTGCTTCCAGCACTAGACAAACCCTCTCACAGAAAACAACTGTAGCCTCTGGATGATGGGGGGGGGGATACCTGAAGGTACTAGAGAGTAACATAAAACAGGCCAAAAATAAAGGGAAGCCAACGGTACCTAGAGACAGGGAAAGACTGGGCCAAGTGGCCCATTTTTCTAACTTTTTGCCTGAGGGCAGTCACCACAGGTGCTGTGTAGAACAGTAGTCTGAAGAGCCAGAAGACAGACACAACAGAAGATGAAAAGAAAAGACACAAATTATCAATATCAAGAATGAGAGAGGCCATGGCCAGGTAGCTCAACTGGTTAGAGCATCATCCTGAAATGCCAAGGTTGCGGGTTCGATCCCCGGTCAGGGCACATACAAGAATCAATCAATGAATGCATAATAATGGGAATAGATCAATGTATCTCTCTCCCTCAGTCTAAAATCAATTTTAAGAATTAAAAAAAAAAGAATGAGAGAGATGGCACCACTACCAATTCTACAACTTTTAAAAAATTCAAAAAGGGAATATTATAAAAAAAAACTCCATGCCAATAAACTATACAAATTCCTTAAAAGACGCAAACAACCAAAGCTTACTCAAGAAGAAACATAACCTGAACAGCACTCTATCTGTTAAAGAAACTGAATTTATAGTTTAAAACATTTACACAAATAAAAGTCCAGGCCCAGATAGCTTCAGTGGTGAATTACTTCAAACATTTAAGGAAGAAAAAATATTAATTCTACACAAACTTTCCCAGAAAAATGAAGAGGAGAGAATACTTTCCAAGGCATTCTAGTATCACTCTGGTCTGACCAAGACTGGCAAAGATATCACAAGAAAAGACAACAATATCCCTTGTGAACATAAATGTAAAAATTCTAAAAAAGCAACTCAATTTTTTTTAATTTATTGATTTGAGAGAGATAGAGGAAGGGGGCAGGGAGAGAGAAGCATTGATTTGTTGTTCCACTTATTTATGCATTCACTGGTCACTTCTTGTATCTGTCCTGACCAGGGATTGAACCCGTAATCTTAGCATATCAGGACAATGCTCTAACCAACTGAGATACCCAGCCAGGGCCCTAATTCTTTTTAAAATATATTAAAAGTATAGCATATCATGACCAAGTGGGGTTTTTCTCAGGAACGCAAGGTTAGTTTAACATTTGAAAAGCAATCACTATAAGTAATAGTAACAAATTAAAAACAGAATAAAACAAAAAAAACCCTATGATCATCTCAATAAACAAAAACACACCTATGATCATCTCAGTAAAAAATAAGGCATTTGAAAAAAATCCAATATCCAATCCTGACTCAAAAAAAACTCTCAAGAAAGAAATTTCTTCAACTTGAAAGATATCTAAGAAAACCTATAGCTGACAACATACTTAATGTTACAAGACTGAATGCCTTCCCCCTAATGTCAGGAACAAGGATTTCCACTCTCAGTACTTCTATTCAGCATGATATGGGAATAGGCACTGCCAGTCTCATCCTGCCTGTTTGTAAAATTTAAGTAAAAAAACATCAATTAGGGTCCTAGCTGGTGTATCTCAGATGGTTGAAGTGCCGTCCCATACACCGAAAGGTGGTGGGTTCAATTCCCGGGCAGGGTATATACCCAGGCTGTGGGTTTGATCCCTGGTTGGGGCGTGTGTGGGAGGCAACTGATCAATGTTTCTCTCTCATTTTCAATGTGTGTGTGCCTCTCTCTCTCTCTCTCTCTCTCTCTCTCTCTCTCAAT
>NW_005355666.1:980873-1011872 GCF_000412655.1 Myotis brandtii | reverse complement strand
GTATGTTAGAAAATAGACACATGCACAATGGAGATGCATGCAAATGTGGAAAAAAGAATAATAGTATCTCTTTCCAGCTGGCTGGGGCCAAGGAAAAATCTCTGCATAAGCAAATATTGCTAATAACCACAAATACTCATTGTGGCAAAGTGGTGACATGCTGTGGAAGGATCTCAATTTATCAGAATAAACCACATGAAATGGCTGATATTCAACTATTTTACTCTTAAGAAAAGATGGCAATTACATTATGTTACAACCATTAGTAAGGTGGTTAAGAGCACAGAATCTGGAGCCAAACTGCCCAGATTGAAATCCCAGCTCCACTACTACTTACTGGCTGCATGACTTTGGATAGGCTACATAACCCTGATTTCCTCATCTGTAAAATGGGCATATAGAAATGTCTACTTCATAGGTTTGTTCTGAAGGGTTAATGAGTTTACATATATAAAGCACCTAGAACAGTGCCTCGCACACGGTAATGCCAGTGTGAACTATTGTATCATCAATCAATCCCAGTTCTGGCTCGTCCTCTATGAGAAGATTATTTCACCTGCTTTCTCAACTTGTAAAATGAGGAGGTTGAATCAAGACCAATTCTTAAGTTACATTTTTCTACAATTATGACAGCAAAGGACAAAAGCTTTCTATCACCATACTAAACTAACAAAACAATATCATCTGCCTAAGGACTATCTGAGGTCATTCTTCAGTTTCTTTTAGAACTGACAAATTAACCTCAAGGTTCGAAATCAGTATCTTGGATTGAAATTGTTTAGGTAAATCAGTCATCTTCAGAGCAATAGCTTCCCATCAGGCTTTTATAGCAAACTTTTATAGCATCTCCAGTCATACTAAGAAGTTCAACAGTTATAATCGATATTTGCTCAAACCCTAGAATGTGCTGAGTGTCAAAAACCTGCACATAGCATGGTCATTAAAATGATAAATATGGGCCTAGAGTCAACTTCCTGGGATCAAATCTTAGCTCCATCACTAGATGTCTGACTTTAAGCACATTATTTAGCCTCTTTGTAGCTCATTCCTTTTTGTGCAAAAACAAGAATAATCATCTCATGATGGCCATGAGGATTAAATAAACTAATGTATGTAAAGTGCTTAGGATAATGATGAGCACACAGAAAAGACAGTAAATATCAGCTCTGTTTAAGAGCTAATTAATTAATTTTAGTGCATCTGAATTCAGAAAATAAGCACAGGCCATCCAACATGTTTAAGAAGACCCTCAAAATCAAGTAGCAACATATTATTTAAAACTTAGATGCCAAAAATAAATAAATAAATAAATAATATAACTTAGATGCCGAGTTGCTCTTACCCTGTTTTATAAAAGGAAACTGTTGAGAATATCTGACCACTCTAAGGAAAAATCCTATTAACAAAATCACATCAAATAAATTTACTTACCAGCCCTGGAACGTCTTTAGTTTTTTGTTCCTTAAATCAGGATTATTCTCCCATTTCCAAAACATATACAAACATTAAAATAATGTTTTCCTTATCACCTGGCATTGCTAATTTTCATTCACATCAGGTATACAGACACTATTTCCAAGACCAGATAAAATTACTGTTAACTGTTTGTACTTTCAACCTTGAACTATTAAGCCAGTCCTACATTTTACTTCCTCTTTATATCAGTAGCCAATTGACTGCCTGCCCACACTTTCATTTCCTTTGGCCCACAGAAGCAATTAATGGTAACAAAAAGCTTAAGTAAGAGTTCAACATCCTCTCCACATTTAATGATTCCATGGGGATTAGTCAAGAGGAATAGTCCTCTTCCCAAGATTCCAAAAGGCAAATACCCACTTCTTACTCTATTGCAAAAGATGGTAATTGCCATACTGGGCCTGTATCAACAGGTGGCTTTTACACAATGCTTCACAAAACTTCAAATATATGTTTTTTATAACTGACAGTAAAACTCATGCAATAAAACTGTAAATGAGCATTTTAGAAAAACTCAGAGGCTATTTTACTTTCAAGAAAATTTAAGACTGTTTGCCTGGGATAAACTCTTCTTTTAGTAATAGTGCATAAACTTGCCCTAGCCAGCTTGGCTCAGTGGATAGAGCGTCAGCCTGAGGACTGAAGGGTCTCGGGTTCAATTCTGATCAAGGGCACATGTCTGGGTTGGGGGCTCGATCCTCAGTAGGGACATGCAGGAGTCAGCCAGTCAATGATTCTCATCATTGATGTTTCTTTCTCTCTCTCCCTCTCCCCTTCTCTCTGAAATCAATAAAAAATATATAAAACATATAAGTGCATAACCTCAAAGACTACCTGCAGTTTCTAGGGTCAATTTGTTGGTAATCAATTTCAAAAATATTTTAAGCATATGTCCATAACCAAAATAGAATACTCAAAATACTTAGGTATATTTAAGTCAATATAAATACTACATAATTTTAAGAGATATATACATTTTAATCTTCAAATCCACAGGTATTTTACATACTTTCGTCTATTATGCTCATTTACACATGCATATCTACTAGAAGTTGTGTGTTTAGGCCCTGGCCAGGTAGCTCAGTTGGTTAGAGCATCATCCCAATACTCCAAGAAGCAACCAATGAATAAATAAGTGGAACAACAAATCGATGTTTCTTGATTTCTCTCTCTCATCAACAAGCATTTTTTAAAAAATCGTGTGTTAGATTTTAACCTAGCAAAAATGTACTACCCAAAACACAAATAAAATCTTCTATATATATAAAAACCTAAGCGACCAGAATGACTGGTTGCTATGACACGCACTGACCACCAGGGGGCAGACGCTCGATGCAGGAGCTGCCCCCTGGTGGTCAGTGTGCTCCCACAGCCAACCTCCCCCGGCTGGCCAACCTCCTGCAGTCTCTCCCCTGGGCCCCCGGGCTAGAAAAGGGAACCGGGGGTGGGTGGCAGCAGATGCAGCCCCTTTCCCAGGGGGGTCAATGGCCAACCTCCCGTGCCCTGTTTCTCCTCCCGGCCAGCAGGCCCCAATCGGCCCACTGTCCGCCCACTGCAGTGGCAGCGGGTGGCAGAGCACCAAAGATGGTGGAGCACCAAAGATGGCGGTGTTGGCGTCTGGTGTCCGTTCCTTCTGCACCCTGCCTGGCGACTGTCGCCTCCTCTCTGGCGACTGACCTGGCCCCAATTGGCCCTGATTGCCGGCCAGGCCTAGGGACCCAACCCATGCACAAATTTCATGCACCGTGCCTCTAGTTAAAGATAAACACAATAATCAAGGGGTGGAAGAAACCCAAGTATCCATTGATGGATGAATTAATAAAGAAAAAGTGATATAAACATATAATGAAATATTATGTATCCTTTAAAAGGTAGGAAATCCTGTCACATGCTATTATTACACAGCTGAACCTTGAGGACATAATGACAAGTGAAATAAGACAGTCATAAAAAGAGAAATACTGTATGATTCCACTCATACGGGGTTTCTTAAGTAGTCAAACTCACAGAAACAGAAAGTACAATGGTGGTCACCAAGGGTGAGGGGGAAGGGAAGTTACTGTTTAATGAGCATAATTTCAGATTTGCAAGACGAAAAAGTTCTGGAGAGCTGTCTCACAACAATGTAAATATACTTAACGCTGCTGAACTGTACACTTAAAAATGGTTAGGATGGTAATTTTTGTTTTTTTACCGTAAAAAAGATAACACAAATAAGCTTTTAAAAATAAAAAAAAATCCCTGGCTGACATGGCTCAGTGGTTAGAGTGTCACCAGAGCACTGAAGGGTCGGGGTTTCAATTCCCGGTCAAGGGCAAGGCACGTGCAGGAGGCAACTGATCTCTTTCACATTGATGTTTCTTTCTCTCTTTCTCTTCCCCTTATCCCCTCCTTTCCATTCTCTCTAAAAATCAATGGAAAAAATATCCTCTGGTGAGGATGAACTAAATAAATAAATAAACTAATTAATTAAAAATTAAAGATTTTAAAAGTTTATTCTTTAAAATATATATTTACCTAATTTCTTTTCCATCACCTTAACAAGAACGTATGACACAAATAAAATGATGGGTATTGAAGTTGTTTCCAAAACAATACAATCTCAGCATTCAAGTAATTTTAGCCTCACATATCAAAGTGAATCGTTCAAAATGCTTTTGGTGTAACCAAAACTTACTAAGACATTTTCCCTATTAGCAGACTATTTCCTAAATATATATACAGTAAGGAGGCTTAGAAAGTTATTTTGGCCAAACCTTTTTTGTATTCCATGTTCCAGGGTAGATGCCCAACTTAGCTGAAGCCAAAAGTGAAAAAAAAAGACATAAAGTATACTGTACATAAGACTGTCTATTAGTAGTTCAGGTTTTAAAATATGTTTTGAGAAAGCTCGGGATTCAGTAAAATATAGCTGAAAAAAAGACACACCGTGAGCACTGAATCCTAAGAATACTGTCCATCAATGACAAAGAATTCCCATGAATTATAAATTCCCAAGGATTAAACAAAAGATGCTTGTGTTTGAAGAAAAAGTAACTTTGGTTAAGATAGGCATGAATGAGAGAACCTAGTTTCAGCTTGTCTTAAGCCTCAATCACTTTCATTCAAAATTTTCAAATCATATTATTCCTGGTTAAGTTCTGTTGTCATTTGTTTATATTTAAATAGTTTCCAGGTGCCCAATTTCCCTTTCTCACATTACTGGCTGCCACAATTCTCAACTGCAAATTTATTAAATGTCATAAGCACTTGAAAAAAGAAGAAATAATCATGTAAAAACAGTGTGAGGATAAACCAAAGCAGTTTCTCCATCAGAAAATGAGGCCTGACACTCTGTGACAATCACTCTAGGGAAGCTGTTTTGACAGTCATCAACAGCACATAGAAATCTGTCCTCAACCTATATTACAGAAAATATTTAAGTATAGTTTTGTAAGCTCCAGGCTATCCACAGATTTATAGCAAGGTTCAAAAAGGCACAAACCACTGTCTTTACACATGCTTTGCTATAGTCTACAGCTTCTCCTGAATAGTTTTGCAGCTCTTACCCAGTTTAAGAAAAGGGGGAAAAAAGCTATACAAATCAGATCCACCCAATGAGGTTGGGGAAAAGATAGAGGAAGGAAGAGAAAAGAGCCTTTAATAAGACTTTGCATGCAATAATTATGTTTTCCTACTTTACCCCCTTCCTTCACTGTGCATTACATTGTCAGCATGAGTCTTCCAGATGACTTTTAAGTGGCAATAAGAGAGTAAGCATTCTGTTAACTGGGTAAAAGGTGGACAAAATAAATATAGTCAGCTCATACTTTCTGAGAAGACTGGAACAGCTGAGTTAATTAATACAAATAATAAAACCTGCTTGGACTATGACCTCAGAAATTGCACAGTTTTAGGGATAGAGTAGTTTTCTTATGATTCAGTATTTTCTAAATGCTGCAGTAGTGTTCTGCAGCAGACAGCAGAATAGTGACACCCATTCGAGCTTTGACTTGGAAAGGAAGATCCCTGGGTTTTACATCAATCCTCATTCTGGTTCAGCGGGACCCTATGGACTTCTTTTTTTTTTTTTCATTTATAAAACAAGGTGGTTAGACTAAGGTTCCTTTCAATCTAAATGAGATGAGTCTAGAAATCTAATGTTTAGTAATATTTTTAAAAAATCATCCAGCTATTCAGTCTCTATTGTTCTCATTATTATTTTGCAGAGTTCTACATCGTGCACATAACAACACAAGGACAAGAGTAAACAGATCTATTCCTCTCTATGGTTTGTGCATTTCAAGGGCCTTTGGGCTCTACATACAATCCTCCTACTGAAGGCTACAAAGCTGTTGGTTTTAGAAATTCTAAACATTAAAAGGAGAAGCAAAGCCTTCTTAAGGCACCGGGCTTAACACTCCAGCTCAAAATACATGCAACAAGAACGTAGGCCTTGAAAGCATCAGAACCATCCCCATAAAGTTCACTCCCTGTGTGTACATCTCTCTTTCAAATCACTCTGATAATACATTTACATGCTCTAGATTCTGGCTGGTAAGCCAATACTACTCAAAAGGGGTAAAATGAATATAGCTACAAAAGAATATCCACTGTAAAATTCCACAGGTGCTGTCTCAAAAACATAGTAACCCACCTGGCACACAGAGCGGCAACCCTTTGGGCCCCACACTGCACAGCAAGGACCTCGGTACCTCTGTAACGCCATCAGCAAACACACATTGGTATCAACAGCAAAAGACAGTAATGTCCTGAGTCCTTCACTTCAGCTGTTGATGACCAGATAGCAAAACTAAGCACCAACCAGAACATAAAAAAACATGGACGGGAGAATTTTATCAGAACCTTGACTCCCAATTTTCACCGAGGCAGTCCCTAAAAATGGGTTTTATAAACAGAAAAAAAAGAAAAGAAAAAATGCCACTTTGTGTAAAATTTGAGCACTAGAAGTTTGTGCATATCACATAATACATTAAATAACAGACATGGTGTGATTACATCTGTTTAAAATCTCACTAGTTATCTAACAAATGAACAGTTAAACCTCTTGCTTTCAAGATAATACCAAGTTGTATGAAAGAATCTCAAAGCACTTTATATACTACATGTCATTAACTCCCATAAATCCTTGACAAGTGTGGCAAAAAGCCAATGCTCCAAATATTATAAATGAGGAGAGCAGCACAAAACAATGACAAGACATGTCAGAAATCATTCTGCAAAGAACCCTACAAAAGAAAGCAACTGCTTGGGCTCCCAAGTCAGCTTTCTACCTTTATTTGGAAGCTACCTTTAAATAACTTAAGGACAAGGAATCAGAGTCTAGAAAAATCATCTCAGCCTAAGGTATGTAAGCCCAAAGAGAATATATAACAGTGTGGGCTCAGCGACCCTTTACAGGGGGTTAGAATACTGACACTCCACTTCCGGAGACACCATGCAAGTAAAGAAACCCAGAGCTCCTGAAAGATGAAGTCTGCCCTCTCCCCCACTTATAAAGCTACGATGACAGCACATCCAGTATGGACAAAAACTTCTGCTTGTTTTTTAAACGATTCTGAGATATGCTTTGTAAGCAACAATTTTCTTTTGATTTTCTTGTACATTTATGAAAAATGTGCCCTCATTTCAAATATTCGTTCATCCCCTAGGCATTCCTGCTGATGAGGGGGCAGCCAGGGACGCCAAGCTAGGCTGTGAGACCACATCAAGCTGAGGAATGGGCCACTGCCAGGCTGCCATGCAACAGGTGAAAGAAACTGAAGCAGGGAAAGGCGGGAGCAGGCACGGATTAGCAGCCTTGGTCCTTCCAAAGTTGCACTCATGGGGCCTTACTGCATGTTTTGTGGTAATCCTGTGTGTTCCACTCAGAATCACAGAAACAGCCTAGAGCTGGAAGGGACTATAGAGGTCATCTAGTCTAACTTCTGTTCCAAGAAGGCTTCTCTTTCCTTTTATATAATGGTCTAAAGCAGGGGTCCTCAAACTACGGCCCGCGGGCCACATGCAAATACAAATATTGTATTTGTTCCCATTTTGTTTTTTTACTTCAAAATAAGATATGTGCAGTGTGCATAGGAATTTGTTCAGTTTTTTTTTAAACTATAGTCCGGCCTTCCAACGGTCTGAGGGACAGTGAACTGGCCCCCTGTTTAAAAAGTTTGAGGACCCCTGGTCTAAAGCTTTTGTTTGAATCCTTCCACTACCTGAAAAGGCAAATCCACTGCTTAGTAGAACTAATTGGTAGGAAGTTCCTTATTGCTAATTTCCATCAATTAACCACATCTATCCTTTCTGGAACTACCCAGTATAAATCTCAACCTTTCTTTACATGGCAGTCCAATATCCTATATAAGAAGAGGGTAATATGTAAATTGACCCTAACAGCAGAACGACTGGAAATGACTGGTCACTATGACACACACTGACCACCAGGGGGCAGATGCTCAATGCAGGAGCTGCCTCCTGGTGGTCAGTGCGCTCCCACAGGGGGAGCTCTGCTCAGCCACAAGCCAGGCTGATGGCTGCCAGCACAGCAGTGGTGGTGGGAGCCTCTCCCGCCTCCTCAGCAGCGCTAAGGATGTCCAACTGCAGCTTAGGCCTGCTCCCCGCTGGCAAGTGGACATCCCCCGAGGGCTCCCGGGCTGCCAGAGGGATGTCTGACTGCCAACTTAGGCCTGATCCCCTAAAAATTATTGGGAAAAATATCCTTGGGTGAAGATTCACCAAAAATATAATAACACTGGAAATAACATGAATGTGCTAAAATAGGGGTGTGAATAAATACATTATGCAGCATCTACCTGCTGAAATCATAATAGTAAAAATTCAATTTCTATAAATATCTGATTAAAGGGAAATGCTTATGATACATTCAATATAAATAGCCAGATACTCATCTAGCCGGTATGGCTCAGTGGTTGAGCAACCCAGGAACCAAGAGGTCACTGGTTCGATTCCCAGTCAAGGCACATGCCTGGGTTGCAAGCCTGAATCCCAGTGGGGGGCATGCAGGAGGCAGCCGATCGATGATGTTTCTCTCTCATTGATGTTTCAATCTCTTTATCCCTCTCCATTCCTTTCTCTCTAAAAAAAAAAAATCAATAAAAACGTATTTAAATAGCCAGATATTCTATAAAAACGAACTATAATCTAAAGCATTTTCTTTTAAAATAGTATTCTTGTGATCATCACACAGAGGAAGACGGAAAGAAATTTATAAAAATGAATTGTTAGATTATGAGTAAGTTTTATTTCTATTTTTCTCTATTTTCTAAGTATGCTACAATGAACATGCATTAATTTTATTAACAAAAGACACAATAAAAACTATTAGAATGAAGCATGTGAAGTTGATATTCAATTGCTTTTGGCTTTCAAAAACTAGCACTTTCATGTGGCTCAACCTGATATTAAGCCTAAAAGGAAAAACAAAATTTACAACACTGCCTGTTCTTGGTGAACCAATACTGATCCTTGATGATTGTCATAAAATGCTAAAAAACTACTGCTTAGCAATTTTTTTCTAGAATTGTACTGTATGGCTTACTAGTCTATAATTTTCTAGAGTTCACCATTTAGAACACAGAATCAACACACAGTCTTTGGTCTTTAAGACTGCAACCCTCAAGAAAACCCTGACATGGGTACATGCAATTTGCATCCCAAATTACAAAATTGATGACCCTGTTATTTGTGACCTGAAAAAAAAATACTATAAGGTTTGTCACCATTTACTGTTTGAGGTGCTAAAGAATCCAACCATCAGGCCAAGAGCAATGTCCCAGCTTATATTACATTTACTAGAGAATTGGGAGCCTGCAAAACACTCTGACTGATCTTTGATTCTCACCACCCTCCTACAATCTCATCTTATTGTGAGCAAAAAAACCTAAGATCAATCTGTTCCAGGAAGAGATGGTGGTCTCCAAGCATGGCAGACTCCAGAACACCTATTTTCCAGGATTCCTTAGAGATGACCAATAGTAAATTCAAAACTGCCTTATTCTTCATCAGGCGTATATCAAGGGTGAGGCGCAGTGCTAGGAATTATAAATATCTTCAGCATTCTGGGCTGAGATATAATGCACCTGACTGGGAGGAGGAATTTATAAAAGAATGCTTAACTTTTGAATCATTTTTCCCCTCTTATCTTGGGCTTTTATTTATACTTAATGATTTATCTATAATTTTTGTTAATTGGTGTTGAAGGTGAGGAGGCATCATTTTATCCAACAAAAACTAATCCCTTTCTAACGCCTTCCCAAAAGATCATTATGAGCTAATCACAGGAAGATATCAAGTCCTACTGCCCCATGGCAAAAGAATGAGTGCCAGTTATGCAATGAGCTGCAATTAGAAACCCCACTGCCCTCCCTGGTCTGACAAGGGGGTGAGGAAAGGTGCAACTGAAGAGAGTGTCAGGTTAAGAAAAGAAAGTTTAATGGCTGTAGAAATGGAAGATTCTTCATTGACCATAAACAAAAAACTTTGTTACCTTCATGAATTTAAAACTATAGCTAGAAAATAAAAGGCCCAAGCTTGTTACAACAGCATATGGTTCCTCTTGGACTTCACCTCTGCAAAAAAGAGCATACCATATCTCTCTTGGAAAATCCTGGCAATGACCAAAAAAGCAATGGAATCAACAGTAGGAAGTATTCTATGGACACTGACATCATTCTCTAACCCCCAAGTGATGTTCCCCTTTCCTCCTCCTTTAAATATATCTTATTCATATGGCACAGAGTTCATTTACAGTTCAATGTCTTTCCTTTCCCTCCATCCCATTTTCAACGCACGACTAAGACAGTGACCGTGATTTTACTCTTCCCGGGATCCCCAGAATTTATACTGTGCCTAGCACATAGTAGGCCAGATAACTGAACTGAATTTGGCCCATCTACAATTTAAGGAAGAGCCCTATATTGAAGTATAGTAACAAAAAAAGCTGTGACAGCCTTTTCAGCAGTTGGACCACCCAGTATTTTACTTATCAAGCATAAGAAGATAAATACTGTTGGTCTCTGTGTTTCCTGTATTTCAGAGGAGAGGCACGGATGTAAGAAGTCATATTCATTTTAGCCATTTACAAGTAAAGAGACCTTGGTGACTTAAGCCCTTCGAGACTTTTTCTTCATTTGTAAACAGAGATAATATCCCCTATCAGCAAGGTTGCAGGACATTAAATGAAACAGAGTAAGTACTGTATGTGATAGCTGACATCCATCCAGAGACATTTCCTAGCTGCCAATTCATCCAACCAGGCTGCCTTTATCAATCACCTGATTGCTGATTTATGTTTTCAGTTATTCTGCAAGCCATGCCAATACACTTCAGCCTGAATCTCATGAGGATCTCTTTTACCTCCTTCACAACCCATTCCCTCACCTCCTCATCAAATCCTTCCATAAACCACCAATACCAGAAGCTTGCAACTTTGGCTTCTTGGGTTCAATAGGTCTTTCCTTCTGCCTTCCCACATTTACTTCTTTCAGCAACCACTTTGACAAAGAAAACTTGGAGGCTAAATGGAAGATGGTAGAGCTCCTGACTCCAGGAACTAGATGCCTTAGGACCCAAGTTATAGCTGGATAGCCCAATTCACAGAATAGAAAACACGCTGCCTTGGAAGGAAACTTGATCCTTTCCATCACATGAACACTAAGCACCCAGCTTCATTTTCAGTAAAACAACTACAGGCGGCAGAAAACCCAGAAGCCCATTACTAAACCTGTCAATGGAAAGGCAACATGAGACTGGAGAGTACCAATAGCCAACATCCATTAACCCAGCCAATGGAGCCCTATGCCAACACACATTTCACTTAAATCCCCCAAACTAATTAGTTCCGAGGAAAGATGTCACCTGACATGATTAAGAAAGAACAGGAGTAGAAAAGCTAAGGGTAATTCTTGCACAGAATGAAGAAAGAGTGGTAGGATTAAAAAAAAAAAAAGCCTCCAAATTCTGCCAAATCTACTACATAAAATTATTTCAAAAATTGGAAACCCTCATATTGTACAACATGAAGAAAAATTAGAGTGACTAACAATAGGTAATATGCAGTGTTAGAAATAACATAACTTAGAGGCTTCAGCAAATAAAAGGGACGCACAAGCCCAGACGGTGTGGTTCAGTGTGTTTGAGTGTCGACCTATGAACCAGGAGGTCATGGTTTGATTCGTCAGGCAGGAGGGCACATGCCCGGGTTGCAGGCTCGATCCCTAGTGAAGAGTGTCAGGAGGCAGCCGATTGATGATTCTCTTTCATCATTGATGTTTCCATCTCTCTCTCCCTCTCCGTCCTCTCTGAAATCAATAAAAATATATGTATTTTAAAAAGGGACACAAGAGAAGCCAAAGATAGGTTGCAGGGATAGATGATATGTGCGAATTCTCCCTTTTCCTTGCAATAAACAAATTACACAGGTTCACTTCATTACACTGCATATAAAAGAATAAAGCACTGTTTCCGGGCAACAAACACTTTAGCAGCTTAATATTCACTCTGCAGAATCCTAAAAAGTCAGTGAATGTCTTGGAATTTCACCACACAAACTTGCGTCACCACACTCTTTTGTGTCAGGCTGTTTCATTATCTTCAAGGCTTAGCATAATTGGAGCCGCAGTCTAAAAATAGGCTATTTTTTTCCTTTGCAATCTGATTGGTAAATAAAAGTTAGGGGAGTTTTTATCCCCTTCATTTGTTTTAAACGACCACTACCTTCTGCTCATCGAGCAAAGATTACTGAATACGTTTTCTGGACCTATTTGTTTATTGTGCTTATGGCAAACACTACAACCTTCACCATTATAACAGGCAGTGAGATGAGAGTGCCCTAGACAAGCTACACAAAGACATGCTCCAGAACCACCCCAGTTTTAGCTGTGGTGAACAGCATCACCACCCCTTATGCCACACACACAGGACAGGAGGAAGTATTCTTCCTCATCTGAGTCTCTCCATCCTTGCTGCATCACCTGATTCTCTTCCTTAAGAATTCCATTTCTAGTGCCACATTAATTATGACCATTCAAATTCCCTTATGGCTGGCGTCACAGGACTGAAGAAGTCAAAAGAGAATCAATGGAAATCTATAAAGTGACAGCAAATACTACCCAATCCTGAATGATATATGCTACTTGGCACACATCCTTTCAAACAAAAATGGCTCCAAGCACTGTGAAGATATAACACTGTTTTCTCGCATTTCATGATGCCTGATGCATAAACAAACTCTCAAAAAAACACAGGCAAGGTACACTGGGGGCAGTTAAGAATACTCGGGCTCCCTAGATTTGACTTACGTCTGTGATTCACTGGCCCTTGGGCATTCCGTACTTCAGTTCACTCGCCTATAAGGTGGAAATCATAGTATAAAACCCCATGATAACTTGCCTCGCAATCAGGAAAACTCAGATCTAACTCAATTGAGGATTGGTTCCCATCCTCCACCCAGCCCCCATTTATAGGAACAGGCTCAAGCTTTTACCAAGGGGGTGGGTGAGGAGCAGGAAGGATGTTAGGAAATAACTAGGTTCATGACCATTTAGATTTTCTCAGTTCAGTACATTTCTATACATCTAATAAATGAAAACCTTTTCTTCTCCATGCCAACACACACACACACACACACACACACACACACACACACACACACAGGCACTAGAAAACAAATTGAAAAACACTATTTTTCATAAGCCTTGCAGTAACATGACTCCTACGTTTTATGCAATTGGAAAAACATTTTTAAAATTCAGTTTTTTGTTATAGTGGATTTTACTGTTAGCATAAAGTGTTTAGAACAGTGTCTGGCAAGCATTACATGCTTAATATACCTTAGCTATCATCATTATCCCTAATTGAATTGTGTGTCTAATTATTTACTACTGACACATAGAGGGGAACGTAAGACCAGATCCTAATTCTCTTTGGAAGTTCATAATAACTGTTACCCAACCTAATTTGAGAGCTAGTCACATGTGCCACAATAAACTGAGTGGGGGAGGACAAAACCAATATACACTAAACTGAAAAAAGAATAATTAGGAAGCATTAGCATAGGACTTAACTAATAGCTGTATTTTTCCCTTCTAATAAATATCCCCAAATATAGTTCACAGTGATTCAATTTATCAGCAAATGGTTTGCACAGGCTCCTACAGGACAAAATGAGATATCTCGTACTAGAAACAAGGACAAAACTATAGTTAAAGTAGCAATCTCTTTTTTTGTTTTTTTGTTGTTGTTATTAACCCTCACCCAAGGATATTTTTCCATTGATTTTTTTTGAGAGTGGAAGGGAGGGAAAGAGAGAGAGAGAGAGAGAAAGAAAAATCAAAGTGAGAGAAAAATAAACTGCAGAATATTCATATGATGGAATACTACAGAGCAGTTGAAATGGAATGATCAGATCTATATGTATCAACCTGGCTATAGTTAAAAAATATAATGTTGGGAGAAAAAAACAAGTGGGAAACTCAAATATGAAGTACCATTTACATAAATTAAATAGGTATATTCACAGGTAAGAAGAGCCTACAAAAAGGGAAGATATATATCAACTTCACAACAGGAACTGCCTCTGCAGAGAGGGAAGGAGGAGATTGGGGAAGGGCACACAGAGGACATTACTATAAGGCTTTCTTTGATTTAAAGAAAGTCTGAAGCAGTTATGGCAAAATCTTAACATGTATTAGTTTTGGGAAGTAGCTACATGGATATATTCGTTTACTCTATATAAATAATGGAAAAAAATTAATTTATAAATGAGAGGTGGAGGTGGAATAGAGGAGTCAGAGAAGGCCTCACCAAAGTGTCATATAAGCTGAGACTTGAAGAGAGAGAAAAATGCAGCCCTGCACCACCAAACCTGGGGGAGTGTTCCAGGCAGAGGGGCCCAGATGCACAAGGGCCTTACGGAAGGACAGAACTGAACCTGTGTGTGGAACTAAAAGAAAACAGTGGCCCACGAGGCTGGACCAAAGCAGGGGTGCGAAGGGCAGTGGATCAGTTAGTATACAGGACCTTGGAGGCCTGAGATGGGAAATCACTGAAAATGACATGATGCAATCACGTTAAAAATATAGGCTGCCCAGCCGGCGTGGCTCAGTGGTTGAACATTGACCTATGAACCAGGAGGTCACAGTTTGATTACCAGTTAGGGCACATGCCCGGATTGCAGGTTCGATCCCGTGTGGGACGTGTAAGAGACAAGCCCTTCTCTCTCATCATTGATGTTTCTATCTCTCTCTCCCTCTCCCTTCCTCTCTGAAATCAATAAATATATATGTATGTATGTATGTGTGTGTGTGTGTGTGTGTGTGTGTGTGTATATATATTTTTTTTTAAATATAGACTACCTGCTTTGTAGAGAATGGCTTAGAAGAAGCAAGAGTAGAAGGGAGACACCAAAGGAAGGCTGCTGTGGTGATCCTGGCCAGACACAATGGTGGCCTGAACTAAGTAGGGGGTAGCAGTGGCAATGGAGAAAAATAGATGAATCTAAATATTCTGAAGGTAAGATTCCCAAGACTTACTAATAATTGGATCTTAGGACTGGGGTAAGAAGTGATAAGACAACTATTTCTTTAATATTATCAAAATACTTGGTGTTTGCCATTGTGCCCACTACTAGATGCTGCTGAAGGACAAGAAAAAACACCAGTACATTACTGTAAGGCTTTCATGTAAAAATGAATGAATAAACTTACCAAACTCAAGAATGAATGAATGAATGAATGAATGTAAATATAAGCTGAGGTCATTATGCTAAAGAGATTAAATCAGTCAGGGAAAGTGAGTTTTGAAGAAGATTAAAAGATAAGGCACAGAAATTAATGTAGGTGGACAAAGGCAGGAAACACAGAAGAAACGGCAAAATGAAAACATAACATAGAAAATAATTTAGCAAAGAGCATACAAATTTGCTTTATTAGAGTAGACTATTAAGCATTCAAGAGAAAAATGTAGATGGGTTGAGAGGCAGACATGACAGCATGAGGTATTTTGTTTTTAGCTAACATTTACTGAGTGCCAATTATGACTATATCAAGGCATTAACACACATCTCATTTACTTTTCCCAACAACCTGTTGGATAGCTACCATTATTAAAAACGAAGAAGCTGAGGCTGAGAGAGGTTAAGTAACCAGTCAGCAGGCTGCCAGCTCAGGGAGAAGAAGAGCCAGGCGGCGCCTCCCTGGCACTTACCTGGGAAGCCAATGGGCTGGAGGTATTGGGGAGACCGGTGAGAGCAGGAGCGCAAAGACCCCAGGCCTAGCCTGGATCCAGGTCTGCCACGCAGTTGAGGTGTTTTGCAAGCTATTCTCCATGTCTCAAATCCCTCACCTATAAACTGGGGAGAATTACAGTATCTCCCTACTGCAATGCTGCCTTGCCACCATCACCGCACTCGAAGAGCACCAGCTAAAGTCAACAATCACCTACATGTCCCAAAATTCAATGGAAATTTTTCAAACTTCTATCAGTGTGTCTTTCTGACAGTCACCCCCCACCACTGAAATGCTCTTCCACCACACTATGGGTTCCTACTTTTCTCCTTCTGGCTCTTCTACAACAACTTTTTAAATCCACCCTCCAATACCAAGCCATCATGCTGGAGATTCTTCAGACTGGGCCTCGCAGACCCTTCTCTTTCTACTCTCCTCTCTCCCAAAGTAATTTCAGCCAAATGAATGGCTTAATTTACTTCAATACACCAACAACTCCCAAATTTATATCCTGCCCCCTCAAAATTAACATGTCCAAGATCAAACTGCTCACCTCCCCTTCCCCCAGCCCTAAACCTGGTCATCTTCCAGTGCTCTTCACCTCAATGAAAGGCACCCCATCCATCTACCAGCTCAGTCAGATAGGAGTTGTTCTTGATACTTTTGCTATTCTAAGCCCTGGCCAATCTAGCACCAGTTTTGCTTTTTTTTCCCACTTACATCTCTCTCATGTCTGTATCTTCCCTCCTCTGACTGCCATCACACCAGCCAAGCTACCACCATCACTTGCCTGGAATCTATACTAATAAAAGGGTAATATGCTAATTAGACCAGACATCTTCCAGACTTCCATTCGGACAAAGCCACAGCGGCTGCGAAGGCCGGGGGCCGCCGGCATGGGAGAGGCCTTGGTGCGGGCCCTTCCGCAGAGGCGGTGCAGGAGAGGCCGCAGCGCGGGCCAGTCCAGCACCGGGGTCCCTTCCGCAGAGGCAGCGGCACAGGCCCGGTCCCGGCGCCACGCCTCCACAGAGGCTGGATGGGGTGCGACCTGCTATGCTTCAAATTCCCACAGCCCCTCCCCCAGCCGGCCTGGCCTCAGATCACTAAGCAGCAAGGGTCGAGGGCCGGCAGCCACAGAGGCCTGCAGTGGCAGCAGCAGTGGGGTGATGGGGGCAGAGCCTTCCCATGATCGGTCCGGTCACCTCTTGCAGAGGGAGACCAGACTGCGGGCCTAAGCTGTCAGTAGGACACCCCCTGAGGGCTCCCAGACTGTGAGAGGGGGCAGGCCGGGCTGAGGGAGCCCCCCTCCCCAAGTGCACGAATTTTCATGCACCGGGCCTCTAGTACTTTAATAAGAGCCTACTAAATCATCCGCCTCATCTATTCTGACCCCTCAAGCTCACTCAGCCAGAATGATCTTCTCAAAATGCAAATGGAAGCCAATCCCTCCACCACTCCCCCATAGAACCCATTAATGTTCTCTGCCACTGAATACAACCAACAAGGCCACGCTCCAGCCTCACCTCCCATCACTCTCTCCTTCCTTTCTACACTCCAGCAACAGCAGCCTCCCATTCCTTAATCACATAATGCTTCCACCTACCCCAGGATCTCTATACATGTCCTCCCCCTCCCCCTGTAGTGCTTAGCACTGTAGCCCTTTAGCTAACTAACTCCAGTGTACACTGTACAGATCTCACCTCTAGTGTCACTGGCTCGGGAAACCTCTGATTCTTCAGTCTAGGTGCTTTGATTCTTCACAGGGTCTTTGTTATCAGCACTCAGAAATTCCTGTTCCTTTTCTTAGTACATATTTTCTTGTGGAATGGCATGATCATTCATTTGACTATTTGCTTAATGGCTCTCACCTACCATTATCTGAAAATCCCATGAGGACAAGACCCTTGAATACATAAATTTATCACTGTTTCCCCCAATACGCCAACACTATGCCCGACACCTAGGGGCTTGGTACCTCACAAGAATGCTTCCTCTGGGCTATCAGGAGAAATAGTAACATACAGGCTTTCTTATGTTACGGTGCTTGGTAACTGGGGCTCAACAGTAATCACTGTCACCTAGCACCCTTTGACAAGAGAAAACACAGAGGCTCCAAATGACAGACTTGCTCGAAGCCACACAAAGCAAACAAGAAAATGAACGAGCGTGGCATCCTGGGTTTCCAGTCCAAGCTTTCTCCAACACACACTCACACTTTCCTGTGTGTTTTGTGTGCCTACTAAAGATGCTTTCTCTTGCTTACCAGTAAGTAATCACGAGTTTGGCCTCCCAAGCTTAGCTCTAGTTTTATTGGAATCGTTACCTACGGCTTTCATCTCAAGCCTGCAGGTCACAAGCAATGTCATTTGTCTCCATTTCCCTCCATGGTACATACTCAGCAAATATTACTTTAAAAATGTCTGGCTATGAGGTAAGAATCAGTAATCGAACTAAATATATTCACCTGCTCTCAGCCAATCTTCTGAAAACAAGTTTGTTTGTTTTTCTGCCCCGCCAAGACACCATTAAAGAAGAAATACCCGAATTTTTCCTGTGATTCAATTATCAGCTGTCCAGCACATCATGCCATGTGGTCCAATTTAAATAGAACATACACCCTACCCTGTTGACCAGAGCACAGAAATGTTACATGTGGCCTAAGAACAATGCACATTATTAATAGTCTGTGAGCTTATTCCTTTCTCCAAGTGCCCCCTCCTCACTCTCATTCCTCCCCGCCTGCGGGAGGCATACCACCATCCAGCACAGGGCTGAAAATATAGTCTTTGGTTAAGTCAGCAGGGGTGAAAAGCCCCTGAAATAAATACAGCCAAATGTCTGACACTCCAAATTATGACAGAAACCTAATATCTTTGCTCCACTCCCATCCCCACTCAACTCTCATCCAAGACAAAAAAAAAATCTCATAACTAGTATCAAAACAAAAAATCTTTTGTTAAATGTAAAACAACAAAGCTAATAAAAAAATAGGCAATAGAAAACTAACCCCAAACCTGCAAAGAATAATTAGTAATTCCAAATACAGCACATAAACCATATCTGGAAAATCTCATGCTCTGCTGTTCTTTTAAAAATGCAAGTAGAAATTCACTTCAGTTCTATTTTATTTCATTTGGCTTTTTAAAGGAGGGAGGGCATCTATTTTCAAAGACAAATTTTACATTTTGAGACTCTTAATACATTCAAGTTTGAAAGGGACACAAGCCAATTCAACCACAAAAATTAATAATAAAAGGAAACAAGGACAGCTGTACAACCCGACGCTGGCACTCAATTTCAAAGTAGGTATAAGATGTCTAAAGCGATGACTACAGGGCTCAGGAATCCCTGGCTTAAAATCAAACAGTTTCTTAACACATACACACATACATAAAGCCATTCTCCCCGGCTTAAAAACTCCCACGACTTACCAAACTCAGTTCACTGTAATTTAACACAGTATTTATGATATGGCAAATTGACACAGGCTCACACTGCCTACTAAAAGGATGATATACAAACAGAAGGCACTAATTCTATTAGTCTTCCCTCAGTTAACCAGTCCTGAGCCATAATAAACCCCACCAGCTTGTTTTGTTTTTAAATTTGAGATGCCTGTGTCTTTAAAGGACCTGACTGTACTGTTGTGAAAAGAATGCTCAAGCCACCAGACGGCACAGGCTGCCGAAAGCAGGTTCTTCCAATTAGCAATAAATGTGCCCAGAACGGCTAAAATGAGGAGACAGTGCGGTGACACGTTGTACACCATCAAATTCAAACACCGAGGCAGCTGATCCATTTGGGGGATGGGAAATCTGCAAGGTTGCCAGGTGCAACCATGTCTCCCACAAATCTATCACCTTGGCAGAGGAAAGGAAGAAAAAAACAGAGAAAAGGTCAATATTTGGGTTTTCTAGTGATCCCTTCTCTTCAATCCATCGATGTCTGCAATTTGTGAAGAGAGGGGGAAAGAACGTGGAAAGAGAAAGTTATATGATATTTTCCCCTTTCCTTAAGAACAGTGTCATCCAGGAAATTACCTATGCAGTCACACTATAGAACCATAGAACCAGACAATTAAAACTTACGCCAATTTCTATGCCACTGTTGAGTAGTGGTCAGTAAATTCACACTTTTCTTTTTGTCTCTTAACAAGGAGGGAATGGGACTTTCAAAATCATTACTGCTCTGTCATCTTGGTCCATTGCCAAAGCAAGGAGCTTTAAAACACCTGTCAAATAACACGCAGCTTGTGAAAAAGAAACATACACCAAAACAGGTTTATATAGGATGCTCACATATGCAGAAAGAGGAATGAGTTTGGGTTAACAGAAAGTCCCTCATTCTAATGAGGGTTGGGAAGAAAGGAAGAGATTTCCAGGACTCGGTTTATGTTATTTGAGTGAGAGTAATTAAACTTAATCTGTCTCGGCAGAGACTCACAGTGCTGACACAAGGTCAGTCTGATAGGATTTATCTCCTCATCCTCAGCCACATTCCCAGAGGTTTCAGTAATTAAATGGGCAAAATATCGAGGCAAAAATACCACCTGTCTTCCCAAATAAGAGTTCCCAGTAGAACTGTACAAACTATCCTTTTCTTGTTCTGAGTATTTAGGCCATTTCTCATAAACTCAAAATGGGCTTAAATATCAAGATCCTCTTTTTAAAATGCACCTCCTCCACACCTACCCATCTATACCTGTGGAAACTACTAGTCCAGCGTGATCCTGGAGTTCCAGCAAACAAGCACCCACCTGCGTGGCACAGGCCTAGGTTGGACATGGAACACCAAAACATATGCAACGTGATCCCTGACAAGCTGAACGGAAGTAGAGACTGAAGAATACCTATGAAGCAATTTGAAGCTGTAGGCTTTTCTTTTCTTTTCTTTTTGCTAATGAAGAAAGTTTTAAGTGTTCATATTAGTGTATGTAGACCCGTTCCAAAATCTAGTAATAAAACATCCAATGTGTGGGTTTTAAAAGGGCTGTAATTTAGATTGAGAATAAGACAATTCTACTTTCCTTAACAAAATAAACCTTGGCAGTTTCAAAGTTAGCACTAAGAAGATTCTGAAAGATGGGGGAGGCCAGCTCACAGTCCCAGGACCACCTCTTCCTGCCACTAACACCCAGGGGTACAATGTGTGTGAAGTAGGGTACTTCTTCTTGACAAAAAACTTGCATTATCAGGGCAAATGGGCTTTTCCTTGGATTCCCCAAAGTTCAGGTAAGACAAAGATAAGGCAACCATTCCAAAACTTCTGTAAATATGGATAAACAAGAAAGTACATAAATATCTCCTTGTTAAAGCGCTCTCATATGCTCACAGATCCCAACTCCTTTCACCGGCAGAACTTGACCCAGCCCACATCTAATATTAATCGCCTCGTGTCCTCCTAAATCTATAGCTTTCAATGTCCAAAATCCAAAAGAGCACACAGAAGCAGATGTCCAGGCATCTTCGAGATGCTAGTTTCCAACTAATAAGAAAGAAGGATAAGGTCATTCTGAAATTATTTTAAAGGTCTAAAGTTCTGACTATTTTGAAATAAATATACCAATGTTTTCAAGTATGTAGAGTAATTCAAAGAAAGCCTAAGTATAACACATGTATTTATCTCTCTAGATGCAGCACTGTATTAATAAAGCATAAATTATTCTATATACTTGAAATTTTTGTCATCACATTTCTCTGGAATTATTGAATGTCAACATTATCATAATTTGGACTGACCTCCATGAAGTATTTCCAAATTAGTGAATCCTCTTCTTATCTTTATATTTACCAACATTACTTTCATCAATTTTCAGAAAGGATACAGAAAAATGGACAAGAAAATGTAGATGCTAATAGTAAAAGTTCATCATTATACATGATCTGCAGTTAAGCTATCATTTACTTGACTGGAAGTAAGAGTTTCTACGAAATTTAAAGATATATGAAAATAACCTAAGCTCAAAAATAACTATTAATTTGTGCTATGAAGTATGGTGATGAATGGTAACTAGAATTATTGTGATGATTATCTCATAGTGCATACAAATATCAAATCATTATGTATACACCTGAAAGTAATAAAATGTTATATGTCAACCATAACTCATTAAGAAAAAAAAGAAAAAGTCAGAAAAATTTTGTACTATGAAGAATTTCAACTCATTTCATCTGAATTACCACAAATTCTGGATGTGAGCTTAAAAAGCTGAATATTATGTGTTAGCAGTTTTTGAAAAACTGCAAAGAATTTAGAACTCAAATATCCCCTAAATACAACAATAAAAAGGGGATAAAAGTTGCTCTGGATTAGAATTTTATAATACAAACAACTTCAAAAGTGACAAGTAATCTGTGATCACTGAAAAAGGATATTGCTTTTTTTAACATACATATTCTGCAAAAATATATTAAACCTATATTTCATTCTTAAAAGAAATTCTCTTCTCATACTAAAAAAAATGTTAGTAGGTCAGCTGAAGTTAAAAGTAGGTTTAATGGTGGCTATTAAAAGTCTGGAGACAGAATTAGAACTCTTCCCTCCTACCACCCACACAGTTTCCATGGGTCTGGTCTGGCCAGAAAATTCTTCACATTACCATGTTTTATGTGACAAAAGCATACATTTTTAAGGCTAAAGTTTTCCTTCAAACTACAAAAGAAAGAATATAAGAAGCAGAAGTTCTTTACCATTTTTGCATCATGGTCCCCTTTGAGAATCTCTTAAATGCTATACACCCTCTCCCCCACCCTCCCAAAGTACACATATGCACAGACACATAAAATGTGGTATAAATAAATTACAAAAGAAAATGTTGCATACAACTTTAGAGGACTCAGAACTTCTTTTGGCTCTACTTGGCTTGTGAGAAATTCTCATATGATAATGTAAGAACAACTAAAACATCAAAATCTATATATTTTTTAAATGTCCAAAAGATGTTTTCCTTCCCTTAGTGTAATTTCCTCTATTTTTCACAAACTTTGACTAAAGCTGTTAGAAAAAAAGTGACTTTTCTATTATACATGACTCTTTTTTAGGCCAGAGGTCCACAAACTTATTCTGTGAAGGACCAGAAAGTACATATTTTAGGCTTTGCAGGTTATTCACTGTCTGTGGCCACTAATCAACTCTGCCATTGTAACACAGCACAAATGCAACAGGTGTGGCTGTGTCCCAATAAAATTTTATTAAAAAAGAAAACAGGCAGATGAGCCCTGGCCAGGTGGCTCGGTTGGAGCATTGTCCCATACACCAAAAAGGTTGCAGGTTCAATTCCCAGTCAGGGCACGCACGCACACACCCAGGTTGCGGGTTCAATCCCGTCGGGACATGTACGGGAGGCAACTGATCAATGTTTCTCTTCCTTCCTCTCTCTCTCTCAAATTAAGAAAAAAAACCATATCCTCGTATGAGGATTAAAAAAACAAAACAAAACAAAACAGACAGTGGATAGGAGTAAGCCCATGGGTTATAATTTGTCAACCCCTGGAATAGAAGAAAAGATTCAACAACTCCACATGGAAGCAAACAGACAAATACAATTATATTCCTAACTTATACCCTCTCTAAAAATAATTTCCAGAAGGATTAAAGAATGAGAAAGGCCAAACTCTGCAACTTTTAGAAGAAAATTAAAGAGAGAATGTCTATGTCATTGGAGGAGGGAAAGATTTCTTAAGGGAAAAAGCCATATAGTGCACAGGGACGAAAAAATCAAATATTTGGCATTAAAATTAAAAACTTCTACACAAAAGATCCTCAAATAAAGTTAAAGGATAAGCCACAGACTAAAAGATATTTACAACACAAATGACCAAGAAAGAATTAGACTTTGAGTATGAATACTGAGACATACAACCCAATGAAACAGAACATATATGCATACAAGCAATTCACATAAAAAAACTGAAGAGTTAAAACACATGAAAAGGTGCTCAACTTAACTGATACTTAGAGAAATGTAAATTAAAATCACAATGAGATACCATTTCACACTCATGAGAATGGCAAAAATTAAAAATCCTGATAATAACAAAGTGCTAACAAGAATGTTGAAGCACTGGTATGCAATAAGTATGTTTATAAGTAGAGAGTAAGTTTAAAACCCCTCAAACTACAAAAGAAGGCATATAAGAAGCAGCAGTTCTTTACCATTTTTGCATCATGGTCCCCTTTGAGAATCTCTTAAATGCTATACACCCTCTCCCCATAGACATAGACATTCTCTCTCTAATTTTCTTCGAAAAGTTGCAGAGTTTGGCCTTTCTCATTCTTTAATCCTTCTGGAAATTATTTTTAGAGAGGGTATAAGTTAGGAATATAATTGTATTTGTCTGTTTGCTTCCATGTGGAGTTGTTGAATCTTTTCTTCTATAAATTTAAAATAAATAAATTCAAAGCGACAAAATTATGCATCAAAATCATTGCTGACCTATTTTTTCTATAATTTAGTTGGAATTGTGATGTGGTCATGGGAAGAGGTGAGTGTAGCTTTCACATACTCCACCACCTTGGATATCCTCTCCTCTGATTTATTTTTAAATTAACCTCTAATATGGTAACTGAGGGAGTCATGTATTGTAGCCCCATGGTCATGGATATGAATTTAGCAATTTGAAAGATTTAGCTTCCTATGATAAATTAAATGATTGCTCTTATCAACATCAAATACTTCTTGTGGATGTGCTAACTCTATGCCTAGTAACACCCTACAGTAACTCTTTTTTTTTTTGAGAGAGAGATAGAAACATCAATGATGAGAGAGAATCATGGAGCGGCTGCCTCCTGCACAACCCCCACTGGGGAGGGACTCCGCAACCCAGGCATGTGCCCTTGGCTGGAATGGAACCTGGGACCCTTCAGTCCGCAGGCTGACGCTTTATCCACTGAGCCAAGCTGGCTAGGGCACCCTACAGTAACTCTTACATGCGTGGCACTGTCTACTGCAACACTGTTAGTAACAGCAAAAAAACTAAAACAAGTGAAAACTTGGAAACCTGAAAATGTGGACAATGGCAGAATAAAAATATGCTGTGCTGAATGTATTCACTGATATATTATAGAATAGATAACATGAATAAATGAAATCTAAACATGTATCAACATGGATATACCTAAAATGTGGTTCTCCCCCTACTCTTTGTTTTTGGCAAACTGCAAAATAATATATAGCACAACACAGAAATGGTAAAAACTTTTAATGCACCACGTGTATAGGCACACATTTATTGTAAAAGTGAAAAATGATGAGCAAAAAAACAAAACCAACCCTGAGAGAGCAGTTACTTCTAAGGAAGACAAGAAAGAAATCAGCAAGGGTGGGGAGGAAAGGGTTTTTAAAGAAAAAAGATTGGAAAAGTGAAAATTTGGGTTATTTCCAGATAAAGATGAAAGACATCCTTAACACTTATGTATAAGATTCTCCATCTTCACTCAGTCTCTTTTGCCACTGACACCAACAAAGGCTAACCGCCCCCCACCCCCACCCCCACGTCATCCCAGGATCATTCCCAAAGGCTCCTGACAGGTGCTAGCACATCACCAAGAGACTCCCAGGAAGGCTTGCCCAGACTGCAATGTGTTCATGCAGTGATTTGGATACATTTTCTAAATGTACAAATTCCAGCTCTGAACACACCTGAAAGCTAGGCAGTCTACAACTGGTTGGCAGGCAGGCTAGCAAAAGTCTCATTTCAGCCTACTGGGTGAGAAAATGAAAATGCATGAGCTCTACACCCAAACATTAGAGCCTACGTTTATTTAACAGTTGTTAAATAAAAAATTTCAGACTAAAAGTCATTTTCTCAAGGGCACAGAAATAACAGAGTGCAGAAATAAAACAATACCAACATCAATAAGTACTCATTATTCCATAAAGACAAATATTACCATTACACTAAGGATTATGCAATAAGTATGCTTGCAAGTATAGAGTAAGTTTAAAATTCCTCAGAAAACCCCAACAAATTCAAAGAGGCACAATTATATATCAAAATCATTTTGCCCTGGTCTGGTGGCTTAGTTGGTTGGAACGTCGTTCAATACCACTAGAAAAGGTTGCAGGTTCAATCCCCAGTTGGGGCACTTACAGGAGGCAACCGATCAACGCTTCTCGCTCAAATCAATGTTTCTCTCTCTCTCTCTCTCTCTCTCTCTCTCTCTCTCTCTCCCTCTCCCTCTCCCTCTCCCTCTCCCTCTTCCTCTCTCCTTCAAATCAATAAAAACATATCCTCAGGTGAAGATTTTAAAAATAAATCTTTTCAATTCTCTTTACACTGATACTGTGACTAAAGGAGTCATGTATTGTGGCCCCATGGCCAGAAGTGTAAATTTAGCTATTTGACAGAAGAATTAGCTTGCTATGATACATTAAATGATTGTTCTTACCAATAAAACTTAGGATTCAAAAACCATTTTGTAAAACACTAAATAGATTAGACTATCACAATCCTCTGGTTCAGTGACAAGCTTTATTAACAGTTTCAAAATTAATAAAAGTCGAAAATTTGGACTGATTTGTGTCACTAAATGGTCTTCACTATTGTTCACAGAATAAAGCCCTTAATTGATTAATGATCTCAGGGTGTCTATCGCCATCTAGTGAACAATCACTTCAATTACCACACCAGTCACTTGACAACTGAGTAGGTTTTCTAGGTTCAAAATATATGTCCACTTTATTGATTAAGTATTACATATGTGTCCTTATCCCCCCCATAACCCCCCACCCCCTGGTGTCTGTGTCCATTGGTTATGATCAATAAAGAAAGAAAAAAATAAATAAAATATATGTATATACAGTATGTCCACTTAGTGCTTTGTCTCTCTATACATACATTAAGAATACACATAAATACAGATGGTATTTACAGAGATTAACTTTTGAGTGTCTGTAAACTAAGTTTCTACATTACTTCTCTGGAAACCTCGATTTCTTTCTTTCTTTCTTTCTTTCTTTAAATAACTTAAATGCTGTGAGGTCCCTCACACAATTCCTTAACCATTAACTAAATCCTCTACCACCAAGCAATTAAAAATCATAGAAGAGTTTAAAGTGTGAAATATCACACTTGGGAAAAGACAATATTGATGTCCATTTGACACAACTGTTAGCATTTTTATTATAAACCTGTTTTTAAGAGTACAATCAGTAATTACTCCTAATACTCTAGCAGCCATAATACATTTGATTACAGAAATTATTAGGTCACCAGAGCCAAAGCTGCATGATTCTGACAAAATTAAGCACACACCAAATAGATTAAAAATAAAAAGGTAGTGACATTTCAATGCCTCCACAGACTGTGTGTTAATCCATATTCAAATGCAAAATTTTATAATCTTTTCAGATGACATGCTACCAGGTGTCACTCTCATTAATTTCCACTTGAACCTTAATCTAATTTATCCTACCGGGACTTTAAAAGGAAACAACTTATAGGCTCTTTAAGTTACTATATTAATTTTGTCCCTCTATCTTATTACAAAAAAGACCAGTTTGAAAAAGTTACAAGGTATTCCAAAATCTCAGCAAACTGACTCTCATTTTACACATCACTCTCCCTACTTCTCTAATAATCAAGAGATGCTTGAACTCACAAAGGCCTAATAGCATATACAGAAAATGCTAGTAAACCCAAAGACAGATTATCACCTAGAACAGTGGTTCTCTACCTTCCTAATGCCGCTACCCTTTAATACAGTTCCTCATGTTGTGGTGACCCCCAATTTCATTGTTACAAATTGAACATAATTAAACCATAGTGATTAATCACAAAAACAACATATAATTAATATGTGTTTTCCGATGGTCTTAGGCGACCCCTGTGAAAGGGTCGTTCGACCCCCAAAGGGGTTGCGACCCACAGGTTGAGAACTGCTGACCTAGAATATTTCATTCTGCCAGTGCTGATAATTATCACCAATGTTGTAACAATCCTTTTTATTTTAGGAAATAATCTCTGTAAGTTGCTTTGAATCTTCTTCTAGAATAAGATTTCCAGAGAGCAACTATATCACTATCATTTCTCATTAACCTCACATTACTTTAAAGGTCCACTTTCCAGTTTTTATTATTTGTGAGAAGGAGCAAAGGGGAAAGTAGAAACCAAGAATTTAAATCGCATATACTTATTTCAAGATTTATCTGAAATTCTTTGTTTTTTCAGTGGGGAAAGCAGGTTTTTTTATAGTTTATTTATTAAGATTTGTTATTGTTATATTTTATACAACAGAAAAATAAAAACTGAGTTTAAACTCCCTATTAAAAATACACCTAAATGAAAATACTGCCCTTAAAGTACAGTGGATTAAGGGAGCGGGGTAGATCACTGGACAAATTTGGGGCTTATCATTATCAACAGTGCCCTTTTAAGCTTGTGGATTTCTGATCCAATGCAGAAAATGTAACAACAGGGATTTCCCACCAGCAAGAGGCACTCTCCAAGGGAGTAAATTGTCAACTATTGCCTCTTGTGAGAAACTTAAGAGTAACCTTGATCCAATCTCAATACTCAACCCATGTATTATCACCCAGTTGGGGCATAGTGAGTGCATTTCCTAATACAAAAATAAGATTGTACTCTAGCAGAAGCCACTGGATACATATACAGAAATAAAATTTAAATAATTTTAAAATAAACTTAGCCTAAGAAATTGAAACATCCTTCCTTCACTTCAACTAGCCCCTAAAACACTTAAATCTTCTCATGTAAAAAAGACCCGTGTCTTGAAATGAGTACCAAAAAAGATGACCTTCCAGGAATAAGAGGTAGAATATAAAGCAGAAGCACAGTTATGAAAGACACCCTGAGATGGGGCAGAAAACCCTAATGACATAAAAGCCTTACAGTCAGGAAGATAGAGATTCCAATTCAAAATAGTTACTTATTAGGCTGCACCTCTTTGAGTTGATCTTTCTCATCTGCAAAATGGAAACATTATTATCTGTATTCAATGGATTCTTGTGGGGTTTTTTTTAAATATATTTTATTGATTTTTTACAGAGAGGAAGGGAGAGGGATAGAGAGTTAGAAACATCGATGAGAGAGAAACATCAATCAGCTGCCTCCTGCACGCTCCCTACTGGGGATGTGCCCGCAACCAAGGTACATGCCCTTGACCGGAATCGAACCTGGGACCTTTCAGTACGCAGGCCGACGCTCTATCCACTGAGCCAAACCGGTTAGGGCGATTCTTGTGGGTTTTAATGAAATAATACATCCAAAAACTCACATGTTGCCGGTGTCCAATACATGTTTTGCCCTTCCTCCCTGGGCCCTAAGCCAAGTCTCTGATATAGGACTGTCAACACAAGAGCAGCCCTGAACATCCTGTTTGTTTCATACCATCTAGATCTGTGCTACCCACCATAACAGCCACTGGCACATGTGGCTATTTAAAGTTAAATTTATTATAATTATAATGAAATAAAACTCAAAATTCAGTTCTTCAGCTAGGTCGCACTAGCCGAAGGTAAGTGCTCACTAGCCACTGTGGCTGGCAACTATTGCATTGCATAGTGCAGATGGAGAACATTTTTATCATCTCAAAGTTCTATTGAACAGTGCTGGTCTAGACTCTGAAGCAGGGTAGGCAAACTTTGTTTTTCTGAAAAGGGCCAGAGGGCTCAGTGGATAGGATAGAACATCAGCCTGTGCACCCAAAGGTCACAGGTTCAATTCCCAGTCAAGGGTATGGTCAAGGGCAGGTACCTAGGTTGCAGGTTTGATAGGGGTGAGTGTGGGAGACAACCAATCGATGTATCTCTCTCACATCAATGTTTCTCTCTCTCTCTTTCTTTCTCTCTCTCTCCTCCCTTCCTCCCTTCCACTTTCTCTAAAAATCAATGGAAAAAAATACCCTCAGGTGAGGTTAACAAAAAATAAAAAAAAAGGAGCCAGAAAGTAAATATCTTTGGCTTTGTGGGCCTTGTAAGTCTCTATCTTGACTACTCAACTCTGCTGATGTAACACAAAAGCAGCCATAGACAATACATAAACGAATGAGCATGGCTCATCCAATAAAACTTTACAAAATTAGATGGCAAGCTGGATTTGGGCCATGGGCCGTAGTTTTCCAACCCCTACTCTAGAGTATTCTGATTCCAGAATCCCAACACAAGCCTTCTATCCATAGCAACTAAGTACCTTCTTAAGACTGATAGTCTTAAATTCACTGACTGGAATCAATAGTTTACTATAGTTAAAAGGAATTAATACTTAATGTAACTATTCTTTTGCAAATAAAGAAAAACCCATTCACTCAGTGCTAACGCAGATGGAGCTTATAGTTTCTACAAAGTGAAAGTACCTCAAATCTCTTTGTTATCTGGCCCATCTTTCTAAAGCCAATAAATCTCTGCCAGAGGGGATGGGGGTTGGAAGACTGGATGAAAAGTGAAGGGATTAAGCAAAAACAAAAACAAAAAAACATATGTGTATATAACACAGAGACATAGACAACAGTGTGGTGATAGCCAGAGGGAAAGGGGGATGAGGGCTAGGTGGCGATGGGCAAGGAGGGGAAAAATGGGGACAGAAAAAGACTTTGCTTGAGGCTATGGGCGCACGATACAGTGTACAGGTGATGTTTTATTGAGTTGTACACTTGAAACCTGTATGGTTTTGCAAACCAATGTCATCCCAATAAATTCAAAAAATAAAATAAAGCCAATAACTCTCAATCTATAACTTGAGTCTTGATATATTCCTGGAATGCTGGAATTCTATATCCAACTGACTACTTACTTAATATGCCTAGAGATCTTTATAAATCTCAAAGGTAACAGAGCCAAGACAGAACTCTTAATCCCTCTCCCCTAGATTACTCCATCTTAGGAAATGGGTCCACTAGCTAACCAGCTAGAAGACAAAAACGAAGGCATTCTCCTTGATCTCTTCCTTTCCCCTACACACTGAGCTAACACGCCAGAAAAAAACTAGCTCCCTTAGGTCACTTAGGCCTCATTCTTGTTACCTGCTAAAGAAGCCTTCCCTAATCAATCTAAACTAGCCATCTTAACAGCCACCTTATTTTATTACCTGCACAGCATTTACTTCTATCACAGTCTCTTAGTCATTTTTGTATTTATTTATTCACTTATATACAGTCTGTTTTCCCAAACTATCCTCTCCCCATCAAAGTCCCCACCACATGCCCCTTAACACCCCCTGCCCTGGTAGAATGTAAGCCTCAGGATGTAGGGACCTTTTATATCTTGCTCGACACTCTACCCCAGTGCCTAGAACAATGTCTGGCACATAGTAGACATTCAATCACACACACA
>NW_005355666.1:968086-980647 GCF_000412655.1 Myotis brandtii | reverse complement strand
CACACACACACACACACACACACACACACACTTAATAGATGAATGAATGGATCCTTACCTAAAAGCCCATCTCTCTCAATTTTGTCCTGAAAAGGGGATACTTGAAGCTGTATAACTAGGTAACAAGCTGGTTCTCCCACATTATTGTATGGTTAAAAATACTCTTAAAGTCAAAAGAAGATTTAAAAAACTCTCCTTTTTAGAGATGTGATATTACACTATTTACCTCCCTTCCTTTGTATGTCACCAAAGCAGCCAGTGGTTTGGCGTAAAATCTGCTGTAGCAAAATCCCAGGCAGCCGTACATACTGTTTGCTGTGAGCTTCAAAGCCTTCTGTCGAATGTCATACTGCAGGCCACACAAGAACAAAAGACAAACAATAATATTGGCAAATGCTTAAGCATTACATTAGATGCCTTTCTAAATGACCAGTGAGGAGAAACCCTCAATATCCCTGGAAAAAAAAGAACTCTTAACACATCCAACCTGTCCTCTCAGAGACCCCAAAACTGAAGTCAGAAGGATCTTCCCCAGATACAGCTTTGCAGATAGAAGTACCTTCCATTTTGAGGCGCTCTAGTGGTTTTTTGAATGGTTTCCTACCCACAAATGTAAAATAGGCACATGCATTTGCCCACAGCATCATGTTTAAATCACTCTCAGATAATCAATTTCTAAAAGCTGAGACTGTCACTCAGATGTCTCTTAGTTGAAAAGTTATACCTGAAGAACAAGGTCTGGATTTAAATCTTGCTGCTTCATTAGCTGTTTGACTTGTTTTCTCCGCTCTACCAGTTTCCGGATCTCTCTGGGCAAAATGCCCATTTCTAAGCTTGGATCTGGCAGCTCGGGGATCTGTTCTTGTTCTTCATCCTGATGAACACACAACAGAAATTTCAGACAAATCAACTTTCATTAAATAAATTTCTAAAACATTTTGTGGGAGCTTTACCCTCTGATCACATGTGGAAAAAGTACTTTCTTATATTGTACAGTAAGGGTCAATAATGCATGGGTGGTAAAGAAAGACTGAGAGGGTTGCAGCAGAACAAGTCAATACTCCCACCCCTCTAGACATTGATACAGTAGATATCTTTAAAGGGGTGAATTTTTACACACGCTCCTCTCCTTTCTTCAACAAGATTGGGGAGAAACAAGTTTGGGGAAATTGTTTTTAAAATAAAACAGTAAGAGAGATTCCTAGGATTAAAAAAAACAAACAGCAATGAAACTACTGTTTTAAGTCATGTATACTACCAAACAAAATGCTATAAAATTTTTAAAACTATGGAAAATCATAGCAAATACTATAAATGTTTTAGACACAAAAATAAGTCTAAATACTAAATCAGCAAATTTCTTTCAAGAATTTGGAACGCATATTTAAATAGGTCATGACATTACTAAAAATTAATACATACATGGGTGGTCAAAAGTAGTTTTACAGTAGTGAGTACGAGAAACACAGTTTATTCTTGTATTAATTACTGTATTATTTTCCATACGAACTGTAAGCCTACTTTTTCCCACCCTGTATATATTCCTTAGCATATATGTAGTACCTTTTATCTATAAATTGCTTTGCAATCAGTAAAAGAATAGCAACATTCTAGAAAAGCAACCAGTAGTCTTCTTATATTATAATTTATAGCAAAAAAAGCAGGGAAAGCATTAAACCATTTCTCTCAGACTTCCATTAATTCCGTTAATAGACTGCAAAGAAAAGCCAGGCAAATTTGCCCTTTCAAAGATTCAGAATTAAAAATAAACCTCTTGGCTTAAAGTATGTCAAGTCGATGCCACTTGATAACCCAGCTTTTACAAAGTATCTAATTTTATAAAGATCAGTATCTTCCAATGAACAATCTTACAATAGTAGCAGGGACTTATTGCTTTCCAATATAGCAAAAGATGGTAAGAAACCTATTAAAGAGATCTTGGTATATATTCCAATCTATGGCGGTCAGATAAAAACTAAACTAAAAGGATTTAGAGTCAGGAAATTTATAATCCACGACCGGCTCTACTGCCACTACCAGTGTGGCACTAGCTGTTCTGAAGACCAAATGACTGACTGTACAGGAAAATGAGAACCTATAAATTGCTACATGTATAGTATTTCGTAGATTACCTCTAAGTTCCCTTTTAACTCTGAAATGATTCCATCATATATCCAAAATCCAAAATGAAAAATTCGAATAAAACGGGGTAGGGGGAGAGTGCTAGATAATGAAAATTATCACAATGCTGACACAGTTGCAGGAAATGCAGCTACTACCTTTTGGGGATGTCTACCTAATACCTTCTCTGTAAAATTATCCTCTAGTCCCATAGGAAGGCCCATTCTTAGTACCCATGTTTGTACTCTGAACCCACCCCTGTGGTCACAACTGATGGGACCAAGAGAGCGAGGCAAGCCTACAAGATTCTCTCTTCTGGGAAGATGGAACAGGGACTGAGAAACAGCTCCCAAGCATGTGGATGGAACTAAAAAGAAATGTAAGTTCAGGAGCTGGAGGGCAAATAGACATCTGCCACATGTACAAAGAAGCAGAGAAAAACAACATACAAGGTAGTATGTTAATTTATATCTTTTACTGCTGGAGAATCAAATCTAACCAATTTCCCTACTGAAAGTTAATAAATTATTAAGCCCTATATAAAACTGTTGACTGAAGGATCACTGGTTAGATTAAAATCCATGTGAGAGAAATAAAAAAAGATTATTTTAAAAGGGCTATTTAGTGAGTAAAATCATTAGGCAATGCTTGCATAGACAAAATTTATAAGATTGAAAATAACAAGTGTTGATGAAGATGGGGAACAACTCGCATACATAGCTGGTAGGAGTGTAAAATGATACAACTGCTTAGGAAAACAGTATGACAGGTTCTTATCAAATTAAACATATACTTCCCCAACAAACAGCAAATTCACTCCGTAAGTATTGACCCCACCAAAAATGAAAGCACAAATCCACAAAAAGATCCATATAAGAATATTCACAGCAGTTTTATTACCAATAGCCAAAAACTGAAGTCAATCCGATGCTAATCTCAGGAGAATAAAATGTGGAATAATTCCTCAGCAGTAGAAAGGAAAGAACCACTGGATGAAGCTCAAAAACATTATGTTGAACAAAAAATCCAGACACAAAAGAGTACATACTGTATCACTCTATTTACATGAATTCTAGAACAAGCAAGATTAAACTATGGTGATAGAAGTCAGATCAATGGTAGACATAGGGGAAATGGGACTGACTATGAAAAGGCAAATGTGATATAACAAAACTCATAGATGAAGCTAAAGCAGTGCTTGTAGGAAAATTTATAATTGTGTATATTTATATTACAAGAGACAGTCTGAAATCTATAACCTAAACTTCCACCTTAAGACACTAGACAAAGGGCAAACTAAACCAAAGAAAGCAGAGAAAAGAATAAAGATTACAGAAGAAATGAATGAAATAGAGAATAAAAAAAGCAACAGAAAAATCAAGGAAACCAGAGGTGCTTCTTTGAAAAGACCAATAAAATTAACAAACTTTGGCTATATTGACAAAGAAAAAAAGAACAGTCAAATTACTAAAATCAGAAATAAAAGAGGGAACATCCCTACTGAACTTAAATAAATAGCAATGATTTTAAAAGAATACTATAAACAATTTTATGCCAATAAATTAGATAACCTACATGAAATGGACAAATCCCTAGAAAGACACAAACAACTGAAACTGACTGAAGGGAAAATAGAAAATCTGAAAAGACCTATAACAATAGTTTGAATTAGTAATTTTAAAAAAAGGGGGGGGGGGGGTTAAGACCGGATAATTTTCACTAGTGAATTCTACCAAATATTTAAATAATTAACACAAATCCCTCACAGACAAGTCCAAAATACAGAAAAGGAGGGATTACTTCCCAACCCATTCTATCAGGCCAGTATTAACCTAATACCAAAACCAAAAACATAAGAAAAGACTACACACCAACAGCCCTTATGAATCCAGACAAAAACTCCTCAACAAAATACTAGTAAATCAAATCCAGCAACATATAAAACAAGATTATACGCCAAGAACAAGTGGGACTTATCCCAGAAATGCAGGTTGGTACAATACCCTTTTGTGATAAAACACTCAATAAACGAGAATGAACTAGGAACAGAAGGGAGCTTCCTCAACCTTGTAAAGGACATCTATGGGAAACCTACGGCTAACATTATACTTAATGATGAAAGATTAGATGCTGTCACCAAAGATCAGGAACAAGACATGGGTGTCTGCTCTTGCACTTCTATTTAACATTGTACTGGAGGTTCTAGTTAGGGGAATTAGGCAAGGAAAAGAAATATAAGGCATCCAAATAGGAAAGAATTAAATGATCTTTATTCACAGATGACATGATCGTATATCCAAAAAAATCCTATGGAATCCACAAAACTATTAGAACTAATACATGAGTGCAGCAGTTATTTTTCTATATATTAGCAATGAACAAATCTTGAAATTAAGAAAACAATTTCATTTATAATAGTATCAAAAAGGATAAAATACTTATGAATAAATTTAATTTTAATAAGTGCAAGACTTATACACTGAAAACTAGAAAACATCATTGAAAGAAATTACATACGTAAATAAATGGAAGATTTAACATTCTTAAGACAATACTCCCCAAACTGATCTACAGATCCAATACAATTCCTATCAAAATCCCAGCAGCCATTTTGCATAAATTGAGATGACTCTAAAACAAACAAAATGTGATATACTTCCATACAATTAAATATTCAGCAATAAGAAGGAATGAAGTACTAATACATGCTACAATATGAATGAATCCTGAAAACAGTATGCTAAGTGAAATAAGCTAGACACAGGTCACATGTGATTCCATTTATATGAAATGTCAAAAATACACAAATCTATAGAAGCAGAAAGAGTAGTGTTTGCCTAGACCTGGGAGAGGTGGAGGTATTAAGGGAAGTTACAAGTAAAAGTTAGGGGGTTTCTTTGAAGAGTAATGAAAATGTCCTAATATTAACTATGGTGAAAGTTATAAATCTCTGAATACACTAACAACCATTAAATTTAGACTTTAAATGACTAAATTGTATATGGTATGTGAATTACATCGCAATAAAGCTGTTAAATAAAAAAGACTCAAAACCAGTCAGAGTTTCCTCCTATACAACCCTCCCCTTTTTCTGACCACTAAAAAGGATATAATGTACCTTTTAAGAGGGAAAACTAAATATTTTGGTTCTCTTCTTTAAGTACTACTTTTAATCTCAATTTCAAGAGCCCCCCAGTTGAACACAAACCTCTGTAACCTTTTGTGTCTCTGAAGCAACTCTTTGCACTGTTGTAAAACAAATGTTGAATTCCTGAATGATGGAAGGATATAAACTGTTGAAGTCCAGAAGCAAAATGAACTTATCATAAAAACCTGCAATATAAAAGGCACATTACGAAGTCTTTTCAAAAAGTAGATTTGTCAAAAGATCACATTAGAAGTACTATAATCTGAAGTATGTTAGAAACAATATACTATCCAGAGCTGTGAGGTAGACAAAAGGAAAAAAAAGAGTCTACTACAATGCTATAAAAATGACTTGGACTAGAGTGAAAACTCAGTTCACAAAAGAGGTCCTCTCTCACCTTGAAACCAGCTACAACCAGCCCTTTCCCCAGAAGTTCCCAACGTACACCATTATGATAGGCAAACACTTCCCCATATCACTTTGGCAGGTGTCATATTTATTTTTTTTAAATGTTGTTAAATTCTCCCTCGAGCAAGCATTCCCTCCCATCTCCACCCCAAAAATATTTAGTGATCTCTACAATGAGTGGTTATATACATTTTTTACAATCATACCTTCAAAGAATAAAATGAGCAGCCCACTTACCTGTACACAAACTGTACTAAAATCACACAAGAGATGTATACATGTCAGTAGTGGAACGATCCACCCCTTTTTACTTGCAAAGGGTGAACAGAAAGCTACTATATTTCTCTAGGACACTTACAAAGAGTTTTCTTCACCTTAAGAAGAAACTGAATAAAAGTAAATGTCCATTAATAAGACAATAATAACAACAGCAAACATATTAAAAGCTTACTCTGTGTTGGGCACTATACTAAACAATCCCTTTTATTCCTTAAATGTCTCCGTGACAGATATTATTCTTATCTCAATTTTACAGAAAAGAAAACTGAGGCTTTCAGAGGTTCAACAGGAAGCCCAAGATCACAGCCAGAATTCAAGCCCAGATTGATCTAACACTGAAGGACAACTGTACTACTGATCTGTTTTACTACAGCTAATAATTTTAAATGTCTCCTACTCAGAGTTTAAGTTACTTGATAAAATTCACATTAATTCCTGCACAACAATGTGAATATACCTAACACCACTCATCTGTATACTGAAAAATGATTAAGATGCTAAAAAAAAGACACTTTCTCCTCTGTGTACCACAAAACATCTTTACTATTCAGAACAGGGAAAAGCTATTATCCTATTAAAGTTCAATTTGGTGGTTACTGTCTATACTTTCTTTAATTTTGCTGTCCAATATAAAATAATGTTATTATGAGACCTATTTGAAAACCTACAAAATATAATTCATGTCTTTTAGTTTCTCAAGCCTCACTCTGCATAAAGAAATTCCTTAACACCAGGGCAAGCCAGCCCACTGCTCAGCCTTACCAACTTTAGGGTCCAATACCAAGCCTCCAGCATAAGCTGCTTTCTTCCGTCCTTTCTTGTATTTATTGACATCTCCATCGATGTCTTCATCTTCATCTCCCTAATATCAAATGGAAAGATAACTTCACCAGCCAGCAACTAATTAACTAATTAAGAAGTTTTATGACTCCCTCCTTTTCCAAATGCAGTATACAGTTTTAACAAACATTCTGTAGTTTTAGTGGTAGGACCACAGTTATTGAAACATACTCATGAATACAAATGAATGCCAAGCATGGTAGTTACCAAAACAAATGCTTTCTCTCTGAGCTAATAAGTGCGCAAATTTGACTTTAAAATAGTTCTGAATTCATAGAACTTCACTTTTTAAAAATCAATAGATACTAGAAAAATAACTCTTGATATTATATAAAAGTTGGGTTTGTAGAAGAGTCTCCTTAAATTCATTACTCTAATATTCATGATATAAAAATAGAAAATTACTTCATATAGATATTACCATTATTCTAAACGTTAATATGGACACCTTAAAATAAGTATGTCCATATACTAAAAATTTATTCCCAAGTAGTTTGTTAATGGCCAACATTCAATGCTGCTCAGCAGAAGTCAAATTTCTCTAAGTCAATATTCCCTATACCAATTTTGATAATGTACATAAAATAAGAAAATACCTGAATCATTTTAATATTAAATTCCCATTCTGAATCAATTCTATCCGTGCCAATAAAATAGTAGCTAACTTTGGAAGCCACTTTAGAAACCTGATTGTGGTGATCTTGATGTCACTAGTACGTATAATGCAACACAAAAATAAAGGCTCACGGGTTTAAGAAAATAAAAGATTTAACTGGCATGTAGCTTTGTGTAGGGCTAAGTAAGGTGCCAAAACACTTTCTATGTACAGTCACGCGTCAGAGAGGCCTAATGCCTCCCTCAAAGAACTTCCTATTTTATAATTTTATCTGTACAGAGAAGAGTGGAAAAGGAAATGACCACACAAACACAACAGAACAAACCTGACTCAGTTTCTACAGTATACAGGGATTATTTTGGAAGCAGATGTTATCACAGCAAAAAAAGCTATATAGGTAATAAAAGGGGGTGATAAGAAAAGGCAAAATGCTATATAATTTTAGACCCACCAGTTTTTGCTGAGGCTTCCTGAAAATCTGCTTGTCAGGCACAATATAGTTGTTTTCATAAAATGCGTGAAGCAACAAGAACTCATTACGCTCAGCTCGTCCACCCATCAGCGTCCTAGACTATTAAACAGAATTTCTCTTTTAAATTTGAGCTCAAAATCACAACAAATAAGAGCAACTTTGACCTGGTAAATTTAATCATAGCACCTCCTTCAAAATCATTCCTCATAACAAGGGCTATTTTTTAAAGGTACTAAATTATTCCTAGCATTTTCTTTAAGCATTATAGTTAAAAGGAGACAAAAAGCTTAAAATACTGACAACTTAGGCTATTTCTTTACTTCCTAGTGGGCCATTCCACAAATGAGACACAGCCAGATGTTAGAGATGATCTTATGTTCACCCAAATTTCAACATACTGCACCTGGTTTTCCTCCCCTTCTCCCAACCAGTTCTTCATTTTACAAAAGAAGCCCAGCTTTCAGAATACAAGTCACTCATTTTATAAGTATGCATTTAGACTCATTATCATATAACAACTACCCCAAGCAAACACTGAATCCAACAGGAAATGCTTTTTCCCCCTCCAAGTTAAATTTACCATAATGTTCCCAGCGATGTTAGTGATCTGCAATGCTAATGGAAGAACATTTAGCTCACACAAGATCTGCAAAATGAACCTGGCATCTTTCCAGGTGTGTTCCAACAGGTACAACAGATGAGAAGGTTCACTGTACAGAAAAGTAAGAATGAAACAGAATCAAGTAATTAAACGAAACAATGACTATAATCAGAACTTCATAAAATATTATAAAAATCTTTGGTATAAGTAACCAGAGCAACGGCACTTTGGCTTTGAAAATAATTTAAAATAAGGTCGGTATAAAACTAGGAATTCATTCATACCATCAATCCCAATGCCCCTCTCAAAACACAAAAAAATCCCACAAAAATAAAGTGAAGTTCTGTATTTAACTACAACCTGGAAACTACCTGAAACCTTTCATTCATTCCATCTAATAAGTATGTCTCGCATGCCTACTATGTGCCAGGTATCCTGTCCTCAATGGGCTTGTATCCTCATAGGGGAGACAAAGTATAAATAACAAATTAAATATATGTATGGTATGTTATGTAATGCTAAGTTAAAGCGAGAAAAAAAAATGAAAGGGAATATTAAGTGTCAGGAGCAGAGACTGAATTTTCAGCTAGGGAACCGGGAAAGAGTTCACTGAGAATAACTGGGTATCTGAGGGAAGAGCATTCCAGGAAGACAGAACAGCACATTCAAAGGCCCCGAGTTAAGTGTAAATATGGTAGTTCTAGGACCAGGATGGAGACCAATGGCTGGAACAGAGAGAAAGATGGAGAGAACAGAAGACAAGGGCAGAGTTAATGGCAGAGAGACACAGTACATAGGACAGCGGTTCTCAACCTGTGGGTCGCGACCCTTTTGGCGGTTGAACAACCCTTTCACAGGGGTCGCCTAAGACCATCCTGCATATCAGATATTTACATTACGATTCATAACAGTAGCAACATTACAGTTATGAAGTAGCAACGAAAATAATTTTATGGTTGGGTCACAACATGAGGAACTGTATTTAAAGGGCCAGAAGGTTGAGAACCACTGACATAGGACCTTGTAAGTCAACATAAGGACTTTGGATTTTACTCTGAATGAAACAGAAAGCCACTGGAAGATTCTGAGCAGAGCGCCATATCTGACTTAACTTTAGCAGGATAATCTAGTTCTGGGGTTGAGAATAGAAAGCAAGGGGTCAAGAGCAAAACCAAGTAGGCCAGTGAGAAGGCTAATATAAGACCTAGTCATCCAGAGGAAAGAGGTTGGTAGTTTGGACCAGGGTGAGTCCAATGGAATGGAAAAGAAGTGATCAGATCTAGACATATTTTGAAGATAGAGCTGTCAGGATTTCCTGAAAGACTGAATGTGCATGTCAGAGATAAGAATCATGACTACCTCAGAGGTTTGGGCCTGAGGACAACTTAAGTTTCCAGCAGCACCGGAAAAATAGAGTTACCATTACTAAAGGAAAGACTACAAGAGAAACCTAGGGGAGAAGATCAGGAGCTCAAGTTAAGTTGGAGGTTCATAATAGACACTAAGTAGAACAGGCAGGTGACTACATGAGTCTGGACTTCAGGGGAAAGTCTAAGCTGAAGAAATGTCAGTGCGAGGCATCAGTACCCACATGGTATTGAACTCTCTGAGACTTGATGAGATCACCTGGAAAAGAAGCACAGTCAGAAAGGGAAGCAGTCCAAGGACTCAGGAAGAATGGGCAGAAAACAAGTGGCCAGAGGGGTAAAAGAAACCTTATTTAAGAAATAATCAAGCACAAAGTTCCAGTTACACAAAATGAATAAGCTCTGGAAATCTAATGTACAGCAATGTGATTACAGTTAACAATATTGTATCATATACTTAAAATTTGCTAAGAGGTTAAATCTTAAATGGTCTTACCACACAAAAAAATTGTAAGGTGATAAGCTAATTAGCTTGAATGCGATGATTATTTCATACTGTATATGTATATCAAACATCAAGTTGCATACCTTAAATATACACATTTTTTGTCAATTTTACCTCAACAAAGCTGGAAGAAATAATCGAGCAATCTCTCTAAATAACTTAATGATTTCTCAGTTTTTATACTTCTAAAATATTTACACTAATTCATGAATTAATGAATTAAGGATGAAAACATAAATATCACATTAATTTCCAAACTGCTCTTAGGAAACATCAAGATGGTGTTAAGTGAGGGAGATAGAGATAAACTGATCAAAGTAGAATAATTCAAAAGGCAAAATGGTTCAAATTATTATTGAAGTAACGGAGATGGTGGTGTTGACATGAAGACAATGTTCCTCTCCATAGCACCACACGCTCCTAAGAATGGTACTGCTGTCTTTCTTTTGCTAATTTCAAGACAAATCCAATTCTGAAGCATCCAAGATCATACCTGTACATATTTCGCATATTTTCCACGGGGATTACAACCCTTTCAGTTTTCAGAATCTGTTGAACAAGTTCAGACAAATGGTAGCTTTTACAACGAATTAATTCTTTTGCCGAAATTTCCACATCACAGATCATTCGGCCACAGGTAGCATTTCTTTCACCATATCCACTCCTGCCCTACAAGGGAAAGACAAAAAGTAAATAGCATGGAAAAGCAGGCACTGAGAGAGAACATTTTGTGCTAACTTATTTGAGGGTAGCCCAAAAATTCCAATAATGAAACTCTCATTCTTCCATTCATCCAGTCATTAATTAAATATTTTTGAACAACACTTTTCTAGGTACTCGGATATAGCAGTGAACAAAAGAGAAAAGAGTCCTGATCTCATTTGAAATATACAATAAAAAATAGGTATCATAAAACAAGAAATTATAGTTTTAGGTGTAACAAGTATATGGAAAAGAGAAAAAGTAGAGCAGGGTGAGGAAACAACGTATTTGGCGAAGCTGAATCTTAAATGGGGTTGTCAGGGTAAACCTCGCCAAAAAGATGCTATATAAAGAAAACCTTGAAGAGGGTAACGAGTTAATTTAGGCAAGTGTTCTGATGAATTGTTAATAACCTCTCTATTACCTCAAAGATATGAATAAGGAAAAAAGCAAGAGCAGTGGCTCCAATTCCAATCCTCTGAAGAGCATTATAAAAGGTACAGATTTCTAAGTTCTCTGATGAGACAACATGCCCATTTTATTTGGAGACTTTAAGTAAAATAAGATTTCAAGCATTGAGCAGTATCAAGTTTAGGAAACAAAGGCACTTCATACAAAACACCAACATCTCTCTAAGTCAGCGGATCTCAACCTGTGGGTCGCGACCCCTTTGGCGGTCGGACGAACCTTTCACAGGGGTCGCCTAAGACCATCCTGCATATCAGATATTTACATTACGATTCATAACAGTAGCAACATTACAATTATGAAGTAGCAACGAAAATAATTTTATGGTTGGGTCACAACATGAGGAACTGTATTTAAAGGGCCAGAAGGTTGAGAACCACTGATCTAAGTGAAGCAAGCAGGTAGAATGAAAGTGCATGGGCTTAAAAGAATCAGATAGGCCTATGATTTTGAACAAGTTCTTTACAGCAGGCACTTAGCCCATTGCCGTCTTATACATTCAGTGTCAGCTCCCTCTCATCCTTCCTTCCCATCGCCTCCCTGAATAATCACACTCAATGAACTCTGAACCCTGAAACTCTGCTCTACAGTAGGCTAGTGCTTTGGTACAGCTGAAGTGGAGGTAACATATATAGGCTGTCTCCAGATTCTAACAGCTAATTTAAATAACTAGGCAGTGGAAAAAAAATACAACTAAAAGACAAAACGGACATCATCCAGAACCACAGGAAGGCTGGCTGAGTGGAAATTCTACAACTAGAAGGAAAGAGAAAAGAACACTGAGACTCAGAGGAGGTGCAGAAGTGCAGAGGTACAGAGGCGCAGAAGTACCGAGGCGCACGTGGAAAGGGCTGGCAACTGAGGACGTGGTTGTCTTTTTCAATTGGGAGGGAGTCTCAAGCTCTCGACTGCTCTGAACTCCAGTTCCAGGCAAGTCTCTGGGGACCCAGACTCATACGGGGAGAAACTGGACTGTCTGGCATCGGTCGGAACTCGAGGGCGGCTTTCTCTCAGAGGTGCTTGCAGCGATTACC
>NW_005355666.1:939730-966449 GCF_000412655.1 Myotis brandtii | reverse complement strand
TGATGAACAGAATAAACTGGTGAATATAATAGAATCAGGGGCATAAAAAGGGAGTGGACTGACTATTCTCAGGGGGTAAAGGGGTGTGGGGGGTGCGGGAAGAGACTGGACAAAAATCGTACACCTATGAATGAGGACAGTGTGGGAAGGGGAAGGGCAGAGGGTGGGGTGGGAACCGGGTGGAGGGGAGCTATGGGGGGAAAAAAGCAGAACAACTGTAATCTGAACAATAAAGATTTAATTTTAAAAAAAAGAAAGTAAAATAAAGAACTAGGCAGTGGCTTTTACCAATAAAATGCTAGATTCAAAGGAAAAGATGTGTAGTGCCAAAGTTAAAATGTCATACCACAAGACAGCCAATTCCTAGTCAATGCATATAAAAAGTCAAATTAAAAGAGCAAAATTTTGAAAATTATTATTACCCCAAGCTTTGGCATATTGGATCGCTTCAGTCGACCTATCTTGGACCAGTGAGGAACTTTGCACACATTAATTCTCTGCAGTAACACTTCCAGTTCAAATCCATAAATATTATGACCCTAGGCAGAAAAAGAAGACAGCCAATAACATATCAAATGCAAATTAGAGGATTTATCTTCATATGCATAGAATTTCTTTGCCCTTTCTTTTTCTGGTCTCTAATTGAAGGCATCATGAGCTTACCTCCGGTTGAGATCCTTTCTTCTTCAGGAACTTATTCATCAGCAGCATTCATTAGCCTTGACATTCACAAGGCTGCTAAACAGATTGCTGAAATAAACTTTATCTCATCCTAATTGATGCAAGGTTCAGATAATGTCTTTTAATTTGCAGCTCATGCCTCACAGTCTTGGAGGCAAGGGCAAATTTTAATGTCCACACTTTTTACATGATCAGTAAAAGCTATATTCAAACAATTCCATTTTACTTCTTTAAAAATCAAGAACCTGTTTGTGTTGTATAGCATTTACACAGACTTCTAGAAAGCTCAGGAACTGCATATAGTTTCTTCCTAAAGAACTGAGTTCAAACACTACTGATTTAGACTCTTAAGCAATGTGCAACACAGTAAATAATACCACTCAATAGTTCAAATAAGAAACTTGTAAAAAAAAAAAAAAAAAAAAACAAGGACACAATACTATACCAAATAAAGAATATCTCAAAAATGTAACCAAATTTTCCATGTCTACGGTGATAATTTCCATCATGTGAATAATATGGTTCACTGCCTATACTTATTAAAAAACTAGATGAGCCCTGACCGGCTTGGCTCAGTGGATAGAGCATCGGCCTGCGGACTGAGGGGTCCCAGGTTCGATTCCAGTCAAGGGCATGTACCTTGGTTGCGGGCACATCCCCAGTGGGAGGTGTGCAGGGGGCAGCTGATCGATGTTTCTCTCTCATCGATGTTTCTGACTCTCTATCCCTCTCCCTTCCTCTCTGTAAAAAATCAATAAAATATATTTAAAAAAAAACGAGATGAAGTTTAAAATAAATCAGATCAATAGATTAGTTATTAATTTTAATTAAAAATATATACTGCTATATACTTATAGCAATTTTGTCTATTAAGACACCCAAAGGACGTGAGGATGTCTCATTTCCAAATTATCATGCCTGGAATTAGGGACTCAAACCCATGTCGGGATTCTCTCTTACATCAGTTTGGATTTCTCAATCACAGACTTGACTCTAATACCCTATGGCAGCCCAGCTACCCTAGGCACCATGGCATCTCTTGGGGCCCAAGAGAGAGACTGCTAGTAAAGACTGAGTGAGGGTCTAGTGCTAAGCCAGAGAAGCACAGTAGGGCACTGTGAACAGAATCTTCCTGACACTTTCAAGATGGGTCCTAAAACACCATAAGGGAAGTGGGTGGAGAGACCCTGGTAACAACCTATAGACTCTCGGTACTTTGGCTACACCTTGTCAGGAAAGGTGTCCAAGACCAAAATGAATGCAGAGAAATATATGGCGAACATGTTTGCAAGGCTTCCTTCCATGTAATCATATTACCAATAGCACATTTAAAATATAAGCATTTATATCCTACTTCCCTCCCAAATTCAGAAAAAAAGACAAAAGGAAGGACTCCTATGAAGGAGCCAACAAACTAAGGAAGGTCAGAAGAAACATAAAATAAAATGTTGCTTTATCATTCTTAAGAATTGGGGCAAATGTGACAGCGTGGATGGACCAAGAGGGTATTATGCTCAGTGAAATAAGCCAGTGAGAAAAAGACAAATAACATATGCTTTCACTTACATGTGGAATCTAAAGAACAAAATTAACAAACAAGCAAACTTGAAAGAGACACATAAACACAGAGAGAAAATTGGTGGCTGCCAGAGGGGAGAGGGTTGGGCAACTGAGTGAAAGAAGTTGAAGGGATTAAGAAGTACATATTGGTAGTAGCTACAAAATCGTCACGGGGATGTAAGTAAAGTGTAGGAAATATAGTCAATAATATTGTAATAACTATGTATGGTGCCAGGTGGGTACAGGAACTATCAAGGGGGACACTATGCAAAGTATTTGATTGTCTAACTACTTAGCTGTACACCTGAAACCAATAAAAAATGAACATTGAAAGTTAAAAAAAATTAAAGAAAAGAATTGGGGCAAAGATAACTCAATGACTTATTACCTCTTGCTACCTCATGGGAGCATACCCAGTCATCAAGAGAAAAAATGATCCCTGGCCATGAGCTCTCAAAGAAATATATCAAAGAGGTCCACTGAGCTCATAAACTTCAAATACTTACACTTCGGGGATTGGCACCAAACCAAGTGAATTAACTCCTGTGGTCGCTATACAGCTGGACCACTATGCCAAAATTCTGGAGATACCAACAGTTGACCCAAGTTTATTAACTTACAGGCTGGTGGTCTCTAAGTGCAACCGGATTAGCATAAACTTCTATAATAATTCATAAGTTGCCTTTCTATTACAGGAAAAATACTATCTTGTAGTGGGCTGGGATATTCCCCCCTTTCTGTTAGCAGCAAGTACAGCAATTCCCTCCAATCTATAGAGTTCTTTCACTCTGAAATGATTCTTTGCTGCTCAAAAAAAAAAATGCCAATCAAATCAAACTAAAATAACTAAGGAATGAAGAGCTTCCCTATGAAATGATCAAACAACTACTTACCACAATGATATCAGGATCAATTTTGTGAACTTTTGCAAGGAAAAACCCTAGCAGTGTTCTCTCAGTTGCAGCAATCTCAACCTTCACTTTCTGTTAGATAAAAAACAAACAAACCAGTCAGTCTTTACTCTCAAGTACTATATCTTGCTTCCTTGCTCAGGCAGGGTAAGATTTCTTAGGGTTAAAAGAAACTACCCAGCTCAAAACTAAATGCAGCAATAAAATTCCTGATTATAGGTTTTGCCTTAATTGCATAAAGTCTCTGAGGAGCTTATACTGAGGAGCTTATACTGGTAATTAGAGTGTGAATGAAAAAAAATTTTTAAGTGTTGAGCATTATCAAGTGCAGAGATGTCCCTCCACAGGGACACACTTGTCATCTGGACACATTTTATAGCACATGAATCAGAGTACCAACTTTCTTAGACTTCACTGTTTATGTATTTACCACACAAAGAAGTTCCAAGGACTGTATAAACTAATATCAAATAGTGATGTAAGAACGTATAAATAAGAAACTAGACTAAACTCAAACATTCATTTAAGAATTACAAGTGTCTTAAATATAAATAAAACTTATCTTCACAAAAAGGCTTCCACTTGGATTACTAACCATAAATCAAGCGTTCAAAAGATCCATTTATTAAGACTCTCCTAAAATGAAAGTTGAAGGCTGTATGTTTTCTATACCTAGTTTGACTAAAAAAATATCAGTTTGACTCTAATGGAATGAATTTTCGTGGTTATTTCTACTTGGATAGGTAATTCAGGGCACTTTACAAATAACAGCCTGGTCTAACAGTACCACCAGGCTACTGGACTTCTCAAGCCAACTTAAAATAAGTAGAACCAGATAGGTTGCTAACTTTTAATTTTGTCAAGTGAGAACATTTAAAAAACCCTATAAATTTACCAACACCATCATTTCATAAAAGAAACAACATATGCTCTCAAAAAGAAATCTTTTACATCAAATACATTTACTTTTTAAAAAAAATATATTTTTATTGATTTCAGAGAGGAAGGGAGGAGAGATAGAAACATCAATGATGAGAGAATCATTGATCACTGCCTCCTGCACACCCCCTACTAGGGATCGAGCCCACAACCCGGGCATGTGCCCTTGATCGGAATTGAACCTGGGACCCTTCAGTCTGCAGGCCAACGCTCTATCCACTGAGCCAAACCAGCTAGGGCTCAAGTACATTTACTTTTGTGAAAAACTTACTACATTATCCAATTCCCCAATCCACCCCCACCCATTTTGTTAAGGACCCATGGGTATAGTGGGAGTAAACTTCTTAATGGAGTATACTGGGAGTTTAGAAATCACTGATCTATTGGGACAAGCCCACATCAACCTTTCTCATACTTGTCCCCTTTAATGTGCACAGTGTTCCCAACTACACTTGACTTCCTTTAAGCTGAGCAGGGGAAGGTGAAGGGGAAGTGTAGCACTCTGCCCTACAATTTCCCAAAACAGTAATCACCTGATCATACAGTTTTGGAAAAGCTTCCTATTAAGCTATCTAAAGGAGGGTTTGAACCTCATACACTGTAGAATTCCACTATTTTCAGGTGGTGAAACATTTAAACATTGCTAAACAATGTTTTTAGTTCTACATTTCTAATACATTTTAATGGGTCAATGTCACAGTACGATGTACCAAGAATAGATACAATCGATTAACATAAAATAGCCTGTTTCTACTAATCCACACCATCCTCCTTTTTTCAATCTAAACAAATAAATGCTTCATATTTAAAAGAAATAAATAATTTCCTTTACCTTTTTCTTTATTTCTTCACTAAAAGCATATGGAAAAATACAGTCCTTTGGTTTAGACACAACTGTAAAAATGACGAAAAATAAAGATTCAACACACATCTTAGCCAATTTCAAGTGTACATACACTGAGTGTTTCCAAATGGAAACTGTCTTAAATATAAATTTCCCCCAATCTCTAAAGAGTAAAGAGAATCAAGAATTTCCATTGGTCATGTTGTTGGACCTCAAAAGAATAGCCAAAACAAACAGGCTTTTGTGATGGGTTGGTAGAATGACACCATGAAAAGAAAGTAGTTAAAGCATAAGTTTGAACCAGGAAAAAAAAACTCCATCCCAATAGAATAACCACTGGAACAGAAAAAGATATCAAACTGCCTCCTGACTTCTCTTAGAACAAAATAAACCAGCTGAATAAGAGGCAACCAATCCAATAAAACACTCACTACTTTTGAAAACATTTTAAAAAACAAATTAGTGATCCAACAGTTGGAGAAAAAGAAAAAAGAAAAACTAAAATCAAGCCATTAGTAAACCAGCTTTAAAAATACATACCACAGAAGTGTGACTGGAAGGGAGGCTGTGGCGGTGCTTTATCTAATGCAAAGCTATGATGAACCAAAGCTGCCACAGCAATAATCTGCAAAAAAAAGAGGAAAAGAAATATCTTATCAAACACCTACTATGTATTCTGCATTCTCAACAAAACCACCAAGAATATTAAAAGATAAAGATTTTAGTACATATGAATGAATGCTTTAAACATTTTATTAGGAAAGCAGGGGTTGCATGCTTTTCCTATAAAGAGCCAGATAGAAAATACTGTAGGCCTCTCAGGGTTTATGGTCTCTGGCATGGCTACTAACTCCACCTCTGTAGTGCAAAAGCATCTTCAGATAATATGTAAATGAATAAAATCGCTATATTCCAAGAAACTTTATTTACAAAAGCAAGTGGTAGGCTGGATTTGGCCCACAGGTCATAGTTTGCCAACCTCTGGTATAGAGGAATAAATCCAAACAAAAACAGAAAATGGGGTGTTCTATGAGACAACCAACAGTTATTCTTCAATAAGTTAAAATCACTGGGGGAAAAAAACTGTAAGGGGTTGGGGGAGCTGCTCCTGTTTAAAAGAGATTCAAGAGACATAAAAATTAAACACCATCTGTGACTCTTGTATGAATCCTGATTCAAATAAACCAACAGTAAAAGACATTTTGGAGAAAAGGAGTCATGTGACTATGGACTGGATATTTTAGATGATATCAAAGAATCACTGTTAATGTTTTTAGGTGATTAATGGTATTATATAGGAAAGTATGCATGCTTTGAGAGATGCAATGACACAAATGTCAGAGATTAGCCTTAAACTACTTCAGGAGTAAAAAAGGAGGCGGTGTGACAAAATCTTGCTAATTGCTGAATATAATTGATTGGTATATGGGAGTTCATTAAATTATTGTATGTCTATTTAAAGTTCTCCAAAATAAAAAATTTTAAAACCCAAAAATAAATAAGTCATCAATTTAAGTCTTTTAAAAGAGTTTGGTAGTGAATTAGTATTCTTTGCCCTTCAAAAAGAACAACTTTCCCTTGCAGAAAAGCTGTATAAGTTCAGGCAAGTATTTGCATCTAAGGCATACATACAAAATCTGTCCTATTTTTTTTTACCTCATTTTCATGTGTCTTTGCATTTTGTATTGTCTTCATGCTGAAAGACATCACCACAAGAGGGGGAGGACCAACATCCTTAATTACATTCACCAGGTCTGGTTTCAAAGCCATTGCCTCAACTTTACACCAGCTGATTGGCTGATTTAAGAGCTCTAAAAGAGAACAAATACAACACAGCAAAAGCCATTTATGGAAAAAGAAAAAAATACTACAATTAAGACATCTGTGATTAACTGAGAAAATCTTCAATCCCATCTTCTAATAACAATGTCTTATAACATTTAAGTAACAATAAACCACACTATTGGATTGTATGCAAATCCTTGTGTGTGTGTGTGTGTGTGTGTGTGTACACATATGTTCATCTGCCTGGGAAATAGGTCTACAGCCTCCATCAGATTTTCCAGGACCCAAAATAGGTTTAAAAAAAAAAAACAAAAAAACAGAAACGTGCCCAGCCGGCATGGTTCAGTGGTTGAGCATCAACCTATGAACCAGGAGGTCACAATTCGATTCCCAGTCAGGGGACATGCCTGGGTTGTGGGCTCCATCCCTGGTGGGGGGGTGTGCAGGAAGCAGCCGATCAATGATTCTCTCTCATCATTGATGTTTCTATCTCTCTTTCCCTCTCCTTTCCACTCTGAAATCAATAAAAATGAATTTAAAAAAATAAAATAAAATAAATTTAAATAAAATAAAAACCACTGCCTTGGAGAAATCACAAAACATTTTTAAGAGATCTGTGAAGACAAAACAGAGTATCACAGATGCAAATACCGAAAAACATCAGATAAGAGACTAAGCACTATCCACACTGGACAGTGGTACTCGCCCTCCTTCAGAGGTTAGCAGTTAACTAGGAAGAAGAGGTGGGCCACATCAGCCAGGCTGGAAGTCCACACTGACAGCAGCCCAATGAGGGATGCGACCAACTGCCACCTGGGCTAACTAAGGCCTCTCTCTGATTACACTGACAGGCATTACAGTGATAAAATTATTCTAAACATATTCCCTGTCCTCACTCAAGGAAAGCCTTGAGGAAAAATACATAAAAAAGGAAGTGGGCACACTGAAATAAACAGACCAATTCCCTAACTTCCCTTTTAAAAACCGCATCTATCAGCAATTTACTTAGCATTCTGAAAGTAAAATTTTCCTTACGTGGATTTTTAACTTCAAGCCAACAAGGTCCTTTGATCTTTCTGTTCATCAAGAACAGTTCCGAGCTGGATGTGTTAGTCCCAAATACATGAGAAAAAGTTTCTCCTTTCAAATCCTGAGGAAGCTGTGGCATTTCAGACTGAAAAAGGCAAAAAAGAAAAAAAAATCTTTTTTGTTTAAAACTATTACTTCACATTTTCCAAAGTCTATATTTGAAATAAACAAAAGCCTCTCTACGAAGTACCAGAAGAAACTCCTTTTATATATATGGAATGTAATTTGCCACAAATGAAATCCAAAACAATTCACAGTAGGAAACAAAAACAATTCACAATGACAAAATAATGCATCTTGATGACATCCATTAGAAGAAAAATAGGCCAAGAAGCTCCCCAAAAGAGGATTTCTGTCCAGAATCATACATGCCTTACTGATAAAAAAAAAAACAATAAAAAAAAACAGCCAAATAGTACCACTGCATTAGGGGAATAAAAGCAAGAGAATGGGACTCATTCAAAATGCTTCCATGGTACATTTCATCACCACTGTCAGAAACATTTCTTAAAAGTTTCCCTTTTCCAACATGTGGGATCACTATGTCAAAAGTAAAAAGAGGTTAAGGTCCAGTTAATTAATTAATAGCCCATAACCATGACCTTACCTGTCCTGGGAACAAGAGCAGCACTATAGTAACAGTACTGACGCTCTCATCTCTCACCTTTCCACTGCTCAGAAGGAACACTTCAACACACTAATGATGGTAAACTCCATCATGTGGCATTTGTTCCACTTAACAAACAGTTCTGCAGTTTCAATTTATTTATTTAAAGATGCAGAGAAAAGCAGTACAATTTGTAGTCTATGTATTTAAATTTTTATCCATTTTAATTTAATTATTCATTACTATGAGTCCACCTCCATGAACTGTGGGCTTGAGGAGCTCTGCCAATACTAATTGAAAGCCAATTGAAATTTCAAAAATAGAACAGTGTCATTTTCAACCAAAACCCAGTAATTTTCTTTGTTTGACTTACCGAGTATCTAACTTCCAAGTATTCAGATTTTTCTGGAACATCAGGTATCTCAAAAGCATAGTTCTTTTCTACTATCTGGGTAAGCAAATATTTTAAAATCATTTAGACAAAACCTTCACAAAATAAATTGACAAGCATTACATACACAATGCATGTCCCTGCATTTAATCATTAGGAATCTAACATCCTTATGGAACACAGAGGTAAATAAAGCCAATGCGGCACCTGTTTCCCCTTTCAACTAAGATTAAAACACCCAATAACTAAATGCTAAAAAGACTTCTCTTAGGTGTGGGGGGTGTGGGAAGAGACTGGACAAAAATCTTACACCTATGGATGAGGACAGTGGTAGGGGGTAAGGGCATGGGGTGGGGTGGGAACCTGGTGGAGGGGAGATATGGTGGAAAAAAGAGGAACATCTGTAATAATCTGAACAATAAAAGATTTATTAATTAAAAAAAAAAAGACTTCTCTTAGACATTACAAAACTTGAAATATTTGCATTCAAGGTCAATAAACATTAAAAAATTTTGTAATGTTAATGCATTAAATAATTTGCTACTCTTTAATATTAAGCAACCCCATCTTGCTAGAAAAATTAATAATTAGCATTATAATTATAGCTCATATTTACTGAGTGCCTGCTATGTACCAAGTACTGTTTTAATAACCTAAAATGAATTAATCAAGTTAACCTTTCCAGCAACTCTTGAAATAGCTCTTGTGACGACCCTGGACTTAGGAAGCGGTAAGGCTAGGACTTAGAAGCACAAGGTGTATTGCCCAGCACCTATGCTCTTCACCATTACACCACACTGCTTTTAGAAATTTAGAGACTTGATCCATCAGCCATAATTCAAAGCTCAAATAGTTAAGACCATTAGCCATATCTTCAGCAACTCAACCCTCCCTTTATTGCAATTACTGTTAATAGCCAGTATGTTAATAGCCAGTATGTTGAGTGAGTTACAGCCCCCACGATGATGGCCAAAGGCATCAATATCTCACAAAGTCAATATCTCACAGTTGATCAATATGTATCACAGGAGCAGAAGATTTTATTGTATCAGAATAGCATCACAGTCCCTAACTTTTAAAGATAAAACCTCACTTAACCTTCTAAGACAACTTGGTAATAATTAATACAAACAAGATCAGAACCAGTTCTTTTCCATTTGGGAATAAGATCACAAGATATGCTTTAATTATTGGAAGCAATTACTTTGCTATGAGTGCTCTTTCTATGCAAATTAGTGATTATTTTATAAGCAGTATAAAGAGAAGTAAAAATTTTTACAAATCCAACAAGGTTTTACATTGCTAACTATGAAATTTCTATTCAATGAATTATAGCCACACAGAGGGCAGTTTGTACAAATAAGATATGCAACAACTATTTGCTAAATCAGAAAATAACAATCAACTAATAATTAGAGCTGGAAAAATTTATCACCAAATACAAACCTTGGACTTGAACTTCATAATTTTATATTTTGTTGCTATTTTCTCATCAAATTCACTATAAACATCCTTCATTGTAACTGGAGTTCCTGTTTCTTTCCCTGTGTTTAGATCAATTTTCTGCTCTCCCATGGAGAGGAAAGGGGAGGGGGGAAAAAAGAGTATCTGTAAATAAATCTTTCAACCACCAGAAACCCAAATCTAAATCAATTTTCATCTTCCCCCATTTAAACATGTAACAGAACAGTCTTACAAGTGAGTTCAAATATGTAAACACACCCAAAAATGTCCTAAACCCAATGCCCAATTCCTCCCAATGGCATCATAAAAGCAAACCAGAGATAAAGATGATCGATTGATCGATCCTACAAAATGGGATAAGTGTTGTAAATACTGACCAAGAATATTCACAGTTCAACTCAGATGGGGAGGAGAGTGTGGATGTTAAGTCCCAATAAAAAAGGAGAAGCAAATGGAACTGACCCTGTTAAATGGCTGTGGATGAAATGATACTGTTGCCTATACAACAAAAGCATGAAAACTGGGCCAAACTCCACGCTACATTTTAGAGCCATACACTCCCAGCTGTCATTACTATGGAAATGAGAAGTTGGGGAAAAGACAGCATCACATACTAAAACTCAGACAATGTTATACTCTTTCACACTCCAACAAGTTGCAAATAGAGTTTTACTTCATTTCTCTACTTTCCCCAACTTCTAATGGAGCTGCTGCCAAACAGTGGTGACTAGGCAGACAGCAATAAAAAGCATCAAGGTTGTGGCTAATTCATGGCCCTGTTGAAGAATAGGGCTGGTGGACACCCGGCCAGTGTGGTTCAGTGGTTGAGCGTCCACCTATGAACCAGGAGGTCATGGTTCAATTTCTGGGCAGGGCACCTGCTCAGGTTGCGGGCTCGATCCCCAGTGGGGGACATGCAGGAGGTAGCTGATCGATGATTCTCTCTCATCATTGATGTTTCTATCTCTCCCTCTCCCTTCCTACACACACACACACACACACACACACACACAGCAATTGTATTTGAAGTTAAAAAAAAAAAAGAAAGAATAGGGCTGGTGGCAGAACACAGAATGCACTTAGGATTAGAAGCTAATCACTAACATTTACCATTTCACGGGGAAGGAAGTATAGCGTTCGTTCAATGTTTTTCACCATGACACAACAGCTCACATAGGTTTCAGCAGATTTGATCCAAACTTTGCCAAACAGAAATACCACACCTAAAAGAATAAGAAAAAAAACATGAAAAAAGAAACATTTCAATTACATCACATTAAAGGGGCACTACAAAGACTGAATGTGTCCACACATTTATGCCTTCATGGTAAATTATTTTTACAGCAAATTTATATCTGATGTCCAGTCCCCAAGACCAGTTCCTTTTTTCAGTACTTATGCCATATGACAATACCACACTGGTAAAACCTGTGACCAGTAGGAGGACAGAGTGATTCTTGGTGTAAACATTTTTTCCAAAAGTAGGGAGACATCTAGGTAAATAGAGACAAACCTTGGTTATTAGGGAGCTATCACAGGCCTCAGTAGACACAATGGGGAACTACTGAGACACCCCAGGTCAGTGTAGAAACCCCTGGGGAATCAGGGAGCCATCCTAAGTCAATGTTGGGTAAAAAACACAAAATACATTTTCCCCCGAACCAGGATTCCCCAGAGTAAAAGAAACAAAAAAGCAAACTACTGTCCAACAAATCTCATATTTAAACCTCTTGTGAGAACTTTGAGAATGCTAAATTCCTTTTTAGCACTGTACTTACTGATAAAAAATAACATTCATGTGTAAGGATAACTATGGGTAGTACCTCAGTATTTTCCCATATGTAAACTTGTGTTTGGGGAAAAACAATTTATCTCATATATCTTATTCCATATAATAACAAATGTCTCATAATAGGGTTCAAGTACTATCTACTATTTCACCCCTTTGACTTCACAGACTTAAGACACCTAGCTAGGTAGTGTTTATAATGTTCCTCTCTTCTATTTCAGTTTAACAAATGGGCAAATAACCAACTCAGTAGACACACTCCTTTTGAGATCCCTCTGTAATATATACTACAAAGTCAAAGAAAGCCTTTCTAGACATCAATTCATTGTTCATGAAAACTGGCCATCAAGATAGGACTCCAGAGATTTGTTAGTCAAACTAAGAGATTATCACTGTGCTAAATTCTGGACTCCATGAATAATTAGACAGCAGTAACCAACACAGTTACTCAACACAGCCATTTGTCTGAGACATTAAGAAAATTCTGGCATATATAAAGGCTATACTGTACACAAGGCTAATTACTCCAGTTTCACAAGATAGCTCATCAGTGCTTCCTTTTGTCACTCGTTCTAGTAGAAATAAGACCATCTAAGAATTTTCATTTCTGCAGATGATTAAAATTCTAAGAGTTGTGTGATTTTCATCTGGGGGGAAAGAGACAGATGGGGGGTTGGGGTGAGAGAAGGGGGGACTATGGCGATGATTAAAAAGAAAAAATCTCAGTAGTGCAGAAAATTAAAAGTCATCCTTATAACAGTTAGAGATGAAAAAAAAACCAAAATTCCAAGCAAAGAAAAATAAAGGCCCTAATATTGGATTCAAAGATTCAAATAGCTCATTTTACAGTCAAACTAATATCACACTTCATGCAACACATTTGACACTGTTTATGCCTCATTTGCCACAAAAAGATCATGGTAAACAAAGATTCCATCCCCCCCCAAGTAACTAGCTGAAACCAGGTGCAGTCAGGATTATTCAACCTTTAAAAAGTCATAATGAAGACAGGATATCTTCCCATATGCAAAGAGTAAGATTCTTTTCATAATTATGGAGCATTCAGCAACAACTGACTTATTTAGAATCTGTAAGAAACTGAGAAACAATAATAGGGTCTATGGGAGTACTTCGTTTTTATTAGCAGCATTGATTTCATCAAGGCTCAGTGATCAAGATGAAACTGTTCAACCCTCTGAGATTAAAGGACTTTTTAAAAGCCGTCTTATTTAACCCACTGGCATCGATCACGAGGACACAACTTGAAAAGTAGCACAGAACAGCAGGACTGAGGGTGAGGAGCCCAGAACTCTGCTGTTGAAGAGCTGACCGCTTCAGTTTCAGAACCTCAGCTTCCTCCTCTATAAGTGAATTACTAGACTAGAAGATCTCTAAGGCATTATCCAGCACTAGAAAATTCCTTTTACCTTAGCATTTGGAAGACAGACCAATGACAGACAAGTACCTCTTTCAATTGCAAAGTATTTCCCAAGGGTGGTTGAAAAGGCTTATCCAAGACTATGGGTTAGTACCAGGAATTCAACAATACATAGTATAAACTGGTTGCTTCGCAAATATACCTGTGCTTCAGTGCCTCAATTTTAACCTCCGATATCTACTACGATACAGACTAGCACTAGCCGATAGAAATGTCAGCACTGCCAGGCCTACGTGACTCGGTTGGGTGTCATCCAGTACACTGAAAGGATTCCCAGTCAGAGCACATATCCAGGTTGCAGGCTCAATCCCAGGTAGGGGGCGTGCAGGAGGCAGGCAATCGATGTTTCATTCTCACATGTATGTTTCTCTCTCTCTTTCCCTTCCTCTCTCTCTAAAAATAAAATCAATAAAAAAAAGAAATTTCAGCACTGCCTGGCATTGCTCTGAAAGCTGGAAATAAAAGCCCCCCCCCTCCCCCCCGCCCAGGAGTTCCAATGGCAAGTAACAAAGAGGTAGTCAAAAAAGGCTTTGGGCCGAAGCCGGTTTGGCTCAGTGGATAGAGCGTCGGCCTGCGGACTCAAGGGTCCCGGGTTCGATTCCGGTCAAGGGCATGTACCTGGGTTGCGGGCACATCCCCAGTGGGAGATGTGCAGGAGGCGGCTGGTCAATGTTTCTCTCTCATCGATGTTTCTAACTCTCTATCTCTCTCCCTTCCTCTCTGTAAAAAATCAATAAAATATATTTTTAAAAAAAGGCTTTGGGGGAATTGTTCTGTCTGTATCTGTGACATCCATGAATATGGTAGCTACTAGCCACATGTGGCTATTGAGCACCTGAAATGTGGCTATTGGCTGAGAAGCTGAATTTTAAATTTTATTTCATTTTAACTGATTTCAATTTAAAGAGCTACATGTGGCCAGTGGCTATCACAGTGGACAATGTAGCTCAAGACCTTACCCTGTAAAACAATGCTCTGTTTTTTTTTTTTTAAATATATTTTATTGATTTTTTACAGAGAGGAAGGGAGAGAGATAGAGAGTCAGAAACATCGATGAGAGAGAAACATCGATCAGTCGCCTCCTGCACATCCCCCACCGGGGGTGTGCCCGCAACCCAGGTACATGCCCTTGACCGGAATCGAACCTGGGACCCTTCAGTCCGCAGGCTCTATCCACTGAGCCAAACCGGTTTCGGCAATGCTCTATTTTTTAATAAGAGTATTAACCAGTAAACAAAAGATGGAAATAATACACTTCTTTTCACACAGGAAAGAAAGAGGATTGTTGTTCCTTAAGGTTGTAATCCTTGGCAACTGACACTAGCAATCTGATGCTTTATACGTATGTGAATTAACCTGGGGCGGGTGCACCATCTACTTTTGTTCTACCCATTCTTTTTGTTATGGTTAATCCTCACCTGGGGATACTTTTTGCATTGCTTTTCAGAGAGAGAGGGAAGGAAGGAGAGAGGGAGGGAAACATAGATGTGAGACACATCGACTGGTTGCTTCCTGCAAGTGCCCCAACCCAGGATAGGGAGCAACCCCGCAACCCAGGTACATGCCCTTGACCGGGAATCAAACCTGCAACCCTTCAGTGCTTGGGCTGATGCTCTAACCACTGTATCAAACCAGCCAGGACTATGCTACCTATTCTTACACCATGCTGCTATAAGGCTTCAAGAGGCAAACTCAGTCTAGTAGCGAATGCAACTCTGGATCTCTGAAACCTTTCCTGTGTATCTGTCTACAGGATTGTCAATCTCTGCAGTTTATTTCAATAATCATTTATTAAACACCTGTTATATGCCTGGCATCACACTAAAAGCTGGAAATAAAAGGTCCCAGGCCTCCAGGAGTTAAAAGGCTTTAGGGGAAACAAAAACACAGAATCAGATATTTTCAAAATAATATGACAAATGCTACGATGGAAAAGGGTATGATAGGGTCACAGAGAAAGGGCTCTTGGGGCCAGTCTGGAGGATTAGGAAACTTCCTGGAGATGACACGGGCTGAGTCATATGAGGGCATTCCAGTCAAACACAATGAGTAAATGGACAAGGTATAAAGAGCATCAGGCACAGACAGGGAGCTATTTCTAGGGCACAAAAGTCATGCATGGAAGGCACCGGAAGCCTTGCTAAGGAACTTGAACTTTTATGTTATAAGCAATTACCACTGAGGCTGTTTTTTATTTATTTTTTTATTTTTTAAATATATCTTTATTGATTTCAGAGAGGAAGGGAGGGGGAGAGATAGAAACATCAATGATGAGAGAGAATCATTGATTGGCTGCCTGCTGCACGTCCCCTACTGGGAATCAAGCCCACAACCTAGGCATGCGCCCTTGACCAGAATCGAACCTGGGACCCTTCAGTCTGCAGGCTGAGCCAATCCAGCTAGGGCTGGGGCTGTATTTTAATAAGGAAATGACATGGTCAGAGTTATTCTTCTGGCCACAATGTGAGCTGAGGGGTTAGAAAGCTGGTGTGATGTAGGCAAGAAGGGATCAGAGGTGGGAATTGTGAGGAGAAAGACAAGACACCTTGTCTACTTTAGGAGAGAAAACTAGTAAGACTTGATGAAGGAAGTGAGGAAAAGGGGGAATCAAAGCTGCCTCCCACATTTCTGGTTTTGACTGGACCATTAACCAAGACAGAGAATCAAATCTAACATCAAGCAGATACAGCAAAGCACAGACAGTAGTACTGGGAAGGGCAGGCCCACCATGTGGTACTCTAGTGAGTACCACTCACACAGCCATGCTCCAGAGGTCCTATGAAGCACATGTGAAATGGTGTCCCCTGCAGCAGTACAATGGGACAACCTGGGCTTACACATTGGATGGGAAATATTTGCTCAGCCTCATGTAATCACACCTGCCAGCCTACATCCCACTGGAAAGTAACAAAGAGGTAGTCAAAGAGGTGACAGGGTCTAACCAAACTGACTTTCCCTAGCTAAAGTAGATATGATACCATTTCTAAGACTGCTTATATCTTTACCTAAGGAACTAATACATGGCAGTTTGCTACTCAAGTGGCTCTGCAAGAGTTTCTACATATTCGATAAGCTGAAACATATTACCACTTCTGTTTCCCCTCTGAGAAACCATTAAGGTCTTTCCAGTTGAAGTCAATGCCTGATTATCTTAAAGGTAAATCTGGCCTTCAAGTTCGACAATTAATACTTATTCTTCTTACTCATTCACTTGCTTCACTGACATCTACACTCCATTTTCATTGGATGCAGCCTCCAGGAAACCATTTTGAAAAATAGTTTGCTTCTACCCTCAGATGCAGAAATGGGTCTGAATAAAAGTCACTCTGTTTAAGGGTGTATTTTCTATTAATCCAACAGATTTTTGTCATGCCCCACCCTGTGGTGAAGAAGGGCTCAAAGGAGCACAAAAGGAAACTGGAGAACCTCCTGGCTTTTGTGAGTCAGAATTCATAGTATCAGCTCATTCGGAGAAGGACCTGGGAATCAATCTTCATCCCTCCTCTCTGTCAACCCTCACATCAATCCATCAACAAGTTCATGTCAAAATACATGTTAAATGCATTCACTTTTCTCCACCACACACCTGTCCTGCACTGACTGATCTCCAGTGCTTCTACACTTTTCCACTACCCCATTCCAGCCCCAACACACGCACACACACACACACACATGCGCAAGCTCTATTCTCCACACAAATTGGAGGGTTCCTGTTAAAATGTATGCCCAACCATGAGAACACCATCCCACCCATCCTGCTGGTACTTAAAATCTTCCATCATCTCCCCATGGCTCTTGAAAGAAGACCTAAACTCCTTAATATGGCTTTCAAGGTTTTTCATCATCTGCCCTAGGCCTTTTTCTCCAACTTCATTTTCTACCAATCCTGTCACTTGATTACTATGCTGCAACCAACAAGCCGCCTCCCTTCTCCCTCCAGGCCTGTGCTTACTGGTTCGTCAGGCTGAAATGCTCTTTCTTCAGATCTGCACGTGCCTAAAATCTTAGCCCAATGGTGATCTCCTTAGATAGGCCTTCCAAGTCCATCCCCCAACTAACTGCCTTTAAACCATTAATCAACTTACCTTATTTATTGCCTATTCCCCTCCACTTGCTCCCACCTCACTAGAATGTAAGTTCCATTAGGATAAAGAATTTGTCCAGCCTGGTCACCCCATCTCAATGCCTGGCACACAAAACTGGGTTTAAATTGCTGAATAAATGAAGAAATTCATGACAATCTCCATTTAAAGTATATTAACTATAACTTTGGATACATCAAAGGTAAACTACAAGTACACATTCCATATATAACTAACTGGTTTTGGGAAAAAGCATCTTTGAGGATTATTCACATCACACAGCTCCTCTCCATTCAGGTGCCTCATGCACCCTTACTATATACGTATGTGAGTGCAGAGCCTGTGCCAATTACAATCACTAACGCATTTAAGGAACAGGCGCTATTCCACGTTAAAGACATACAGTATGATTACCTGGTTGGTTGTACTGATCTTCATAAGCATCCAGCCAATAAAACTGAAACACTTGTTCCTCATCTGCCCCTTTTACCAGTGGCAGGTGACTGGAATCCACTTGAACTTCCTGGGCTGAGAAACTGCTGTCATCTTCCTGATCAATGTCCCAACAAGAGACATCTGGGAGAAAACCTCCTCTGCAAAAATCACATTTTCAAAAAACTTTTCAAAATCCAACAAAGCAATTGTAGCACTACTTGCCAGAAAAAGTCATAAAATGCTCTTACAAGCAGGGCGTGGTCCCTTTCCCAAGATCTGCCTCGGGTTTCACCACCTCTGCTGGCTCACTCGCTTGGTCACAGGTCTTAGCAGCCACGGGCTCCACATTCACCTCCTCAGCTTCCATGGGCTCATCAAAGTCACCATCTTCAAAATCTATTGCCCCAGCATCCTTCTTGTCGTGTGTACACACTGCTGCTGGTGCTGGCTCTCCTGTAGGCATCGTTGCACATTCCCATCATAAACTGCTGCCACGGAGCACACAGGCCTCCCCAGCACAGCCATAGGGGCCTACTCTTTTCCCACACTGTATTTGCAAATCGGATGTACCTTGTAACTTTTACTGCTATGAATTCAAATCTTTCACACTTAAACTTGCTATCACAAATACCTTCAAAATCGCCTCCACTTCCTCCTTCCTGGGTCCTCCATTTTTGGCAGCACTTTGCAACTCCTCCACACTCTTGTACTTCTGCCTGACATGTTACTTACCAGCAAATTCAGCACGTTGAAGAGGAATAGGAGTTAACAGAGGCTCCTTCTTTGAGACAGGGGAAGCAGTTTTTCCTGAAGGAACTACCTGTAAATGTTTTTAAATGTTTAGTCAGTTAGACCTGCATACTAAAAATATGCCCACTGTCCTGCCCTGCCCAGAGATAATGACAGTTCCCATTTATAAAACGATTTTGTGTATTATTAATGTAACAGCTTCAATTATTTTACTTTTACCTAGGTTTACAAAAAAACACTTGTTTCCAGGAGGAAAAGTATTACATTTAGCACAGTTGTAATACCTATAATAAACACATGCTACTTACCACAAAATTTACTATGACAAAAGCAGGCACATGCTATTTTTGAAATACATGAAACTATATAATGAAATGGGAGTCCTAATTTAAAACAAAAATCAAGAAGACATTCAAAGGTATTTCGCTCACATAGAAAAGCAACAAAATAAATTTTAAGCAATAATGTACATCGAGTTTGAAGGTATTTCCACACACTTTACCTTAGGGGTGTGCATAGAGAAAGGATTCAGTGAAGCTCCAATGGATCTTTTCTTCTTCGGTATTATTACAGGTGGTGGAGTTATTTGAGGTGTCTAAAAGGAGAGGTAAGACACACTTCATGGCCATGCTTGGTTTACCACAAGACAGAAAAAGTACATTTCTTCCCCCATTGAAGCCCAATGAGCAAAGCATTTTTCCTTCCCTGCTCCCCCCACGGATCTATGTTCATGCACTGCGGTTACTATAGCAACACTACCACAGACTCACTAGAAACCCAGAATAGATATTGAATCCACTCCTGACCAATTTTTTTCTTTTCAAAACTTAACATACTTTTCCCTTACCCTTCCAGAATATTATATTTAAAAGCTGTCAAGCTAGAACTACATGATGTTAGTATATGTCATTTTAATCAAGGGTCATTTAGAAAGACACACACCTCTAAATGAGAGTTTAGTTTTTTGTGAAACAGCAAATTCCCAGAACAGCTGAGCCTGTCTGAGTTCTATCAGGGACAGCTCACCGACTCTTCCTTTGCACCCACTGGCAATTCTAGACAAGGATCTCACGCCTAATTGTACAGACTGACAGGCCTCAATCTATTTTGGGAACATGCACTGCAGCAACTGAGTGCATTCCCAAAGCTGACTCGTGTGTGTATTCTTACTACCTCAAACACACCCCCACACAGCTCGATCAACAGGACTGCATAGCTTGTAACAGCTGGAAAGTACTCTCACCTAAAATGGTGAGAAGAAAGCAATCTAAAGGGTTGTTGTTCATTGGTTTGGGGGGTTTTTGGTGGTGGTGGTGGTGGTGGTGGTGGTGATGTTGTCGCTGCATTTTTTTAAATTCTGGCAATAGTCTTTTTTGTATAATTATTGAACTATTTCTTCAGCCAATGGCCCCTGCATATTTAATAACTCCCAGAGATTCACTTACCTCAGTGGTCAGATCTTGTAGAATGTCCCCTAGCAGATCATCCTTGGACAAATCTATAGCTTTCTGGAAGTTAGAAAGGAAGGTAGAATGAAACACCCCTGCACTTCCCATTTTCACCCAGAACACGTGTCTATGAAAGGAAGAACCGAACCTATTCAGTCCTCTGAGTGCTCATCTACTCAGTGCTCATTAGTCACAGATATTAACAACCATCTGCGTATACATAACTCCCAAATCTAGAAGTCCCATCCTCTATTTCCACGATCCTCCTGTTAATCACTAAAATCACTACAGTCAGTTCAGCTTTTTCATTCAATTTTCTTTTCTATCTCCAAGTTCCAACCACTGAGGTGTCTAAATTCACCTAGAAATCTACATCCAACTTAGTGATGGAAATTGGGAAAATATTACTCAAATATTTGAGCTCAAATATAGAGAGCACCTATTGTCTGTATAATCAAATATCAAATTATTTTCACAAAAGAGAAGGCAAAATATAAGAAAAACATAAAACTCACATCACCAGTTTTCTTCCCAGCACTAGCAATGAACATTGACTTGATATTGTTTGGTTTTGTCACCACACTCTTCTTTACAGTCCTCTTTTCTTTGTTGCGTGTTTTATTATTGTTTCCTGTTGGAATATAAATTATTTAGAAACATGCACTGACAAAAATCAAAATGAAAAAGAGTCCAGTCACCTGCTCTCTGTATATGAGAATTTGAGAAAAAAAATGTTAAAGAATTCAAAATACAAAAACATGAAACTTTATGCAAGGTAGAGAGGGAAGAATTTTTAAAACGTGCTGAATTCAGGAAAACTTGGGCTGAATGTTATTTCAAAAACTGATGAAAATAAGTGGATAAGTTACTAAGTGTGACTGTTTAATTGCTATTGTTAGTGTGAATAAAAAGCTTCCTAAAAGGTGGGGGGAGGTTCTGTTTTACCCATAGAAATAAAAAGATCAAGTTCATCTGGAAGCAAGGGATTAGCCTAGCAGTCTCCACGAGATCGCCTTTTTAGTGCTATACTGAATCTGAAAAGGAAACTAAACTTTAAAAAAATAGGATTACCAGTTATGATATTGCAGCATCCTAATTTCCATTTTATGAAGAACAGCAACTATATACACGCAATATGTTGTAACAACACTAAACCAACAGAGACGTTTACGCAGTAAAGAACAACCTGTGCCATGCTTTCTCTTATGATCACGTGAATGTAAATCACCTATGAACTCTTCTCATAGTGTCAATTTTACTCTTGCTTTCTGAGTCATCCCAGAGCAGTCTCTACCTTAAAAAGACCTCGAATGCCGAAACCGGTTTGGCTCAGTGGATAGAGCGTCGGCCTGCGGACTGAAAGGTCCCAGGTTCGATTCCGGTCAAGGGCATGTACCTGGGTTGCGGGCACATCCCCAGTAGGAGATGTGCAGGAGGCAGCTGATCGATGTTTCTCTCTCATCAATGTTTCTAACTCTCTATCTCTCTCCCTTCCTCTCTGTAAAAAATCAATAAAATATATTTTTTTAAAAAAAGAAAGATTTAGAATTCAAGATTTAAAAAAAAAAAAGACCTCGAATGAATATAATTAACCAGTTAACTGCCACGCGTCCAAAACGGAAACCATCCCCACACACCACGGTATTGTGAATTTAATTTAAAAAATCCGCCACTTGCGTCTATAGACACTTATGTGTACAAAGGGTTAAAGTGTGGTGGTGGCACAAGAATACATAGAACAACAGAAACAGAAAACAGAGTATACAAAAAGACTCAATTACTTATGGAAATTAGCATATAATAAAGGTGGCATCTCATATCCCTGGGGACAACATGAATTTTTTAATAAGTAATGTTGGTTACCCATTTGTAAAGAAAGTAACCAGCCCAGCCTGCATGGGCTCAGTGTTGAGCATCAACCTATGAACCTGGAGCTCACGGTTCCATTTCCAATCAGGGCATATGCCTGGGTTCAGGCTCGATCCCCAGTGTGGGCCATGCAGAAGGCAGCCAATCAATGATACGCTCATTATCACTGATGTTTCTATCTCTCTATACCTCTCCCTTCCTCTCTGAAATCAATAAAAATATTTTTTAAAAAGAAAGTAACCAGTTCCAAATACATTACAGATCGGATCAAAATTTTAAAAATGAAATTATAGAAGTGCTTTAATAAAAAAGGTAAATTCCCTTGTAACCAGGTTTTGGGGAAAGTCTAACTATGATTCAAAATCCATTTGCAAAAAAAATAATAATAATAAATTCAATTACACCAGAAACAACTTTATAGACAAAACAGAAGAAAATTTTTACAATGTTTCACAGATAAAGGATCAATTTCCCTAATATTAAAAAAACAACAAACAAACCCCAATAGGAATGTGGGTAATAAACACAAACATATGGTTCACATAAAAGTACAGGCATACCTCATTTTACTGTGCTTGACCTACTGTGCTTCATAGATGTTGCATTATTTACAAATTAAAGGCAAGACCCTCCACCAGCAAAAAGATTATGCCTTGCTTTATTGCAATATTTGCTTTATTGCAGTGAACTGGAACAGAACCCACAATACCCCTGAGGTATGCCTGTCTATATAAACAGCTATAAGTTTTATGAAAAAATGCCCAACTACATGTGTAAAAGAAATGCAAGTGAAAACCACGAAATGTCATTTCTCACATATCAGAGTGGCAAAAATGCAAAAGCTTGACAACAAACTCTGTTGGCGAGGCCATGGGGGTCTAAACAGACACTCATACATTGTTAATGGGAGTGTAAGATGGGACAACTCCTATGGTGAAGAATTTAGCAATCTATATATATAAAAGTCTAAGCGACTGGATGACCAGCCAACCAGCCGATAGCTATGACACACACTGACTACCTGGCCTGTGGGGATCAGGCCAAAACCAGCTCTCCGACATCTGAGGGGTCCCGGATTGCGAGAGGGTGCAGGCCAGGCCGAGGGACCCTACCCATGCACGAATCCTCCTCAGTTCAGGGAGATGAAAAAGCACATGGGGATTGTTTCATTTCATTCTCTTCATGATGGACTCACAAAAACTAGGAATACACAATTAGCCATACTGCTACCAAATGGTACCAGTGTGTAGAGTTACATAGTTTGTCAGAAACCAGGAAGATAGTCTAATTTAAGCCATGAATGAGTAAATAAATAATGTCACACATGAGAAAAAAATACACGTTCTTATTTTCTATAAAAGGGAAGACAGGAAGAATAATCAGATACTATTAAAAGTAGTTACCTGTGGAGATGGGTAGAGACAAGTAGAAAGCATAGGAATTAGAGTAAGATCTTACCTTATTATCTTGATACAATTTTGATTTTTAAATCACAAAAATGTTTTACAGTATGTAACTTTACAAAGGAAGAGTTCTGACAAACATCATCTTACCCAGAGATCAACTTAGTATCACCAATAAAGGGACAAACTGACACTATGTGCCCTGATATGATTGATGGAAAGGACACAACTTCATCTCTATTGTATTTTTGCCAAAATATTTCATCTGACTCTTAAGCACAAAGAAGCAATCATGCAAATCCCAGACTGTGGGATATTCAACAAAACCACCAGCCTGGTCCTTTTAAAAATGTCATAAAAGACCAAAAAAAAAACAAAACAAAACAAAAAAAAAGCCAATGGGAAGAGGAGAGGGATGGTGCTGTTCTATACTAAATAAACTAAAGAGACATGAAAGCTAAAGTGGACTCTGCATTTTTAGAAATAGCTATGTAAGACATTACTAGGTTAACTGGGAAAATCTTACTATGAACGATATATTAGATAATATTATGAGAATGGCAAATAGACAAATGTCCATGTTCTTAGAAGGTAAATGCTGAAGCATGTACAGGTGAATTGTCATGGACAACTTACTTTCAGTAAATTCACCAAACTGTATGTGGTTGTGGGAACAGTGAAGAGGGAGAAAGGGAACACGTGTTGCAAAATGTTAATCTACAAATTAGGGTCCAGACTTTCTGAAAAGGGCAAGACAGCACAGAATTTAGACTTTGAGGCCACGTAAGTCTCTCTTGTGCTGTTGTATATTCTTCTTGGCATCTTTTTTTTTAAAACAACAACATTCTTTAGAAATGTACAAAGTATTAGCCCAAGGGCTATACAGTGACAGGCATGATTTCCTCCTGGGTTAATGAAAACGGGAAACTGGTGATGGCTACACAACCCTGTGAGTATATTAAACACCACATGTGTTTAAATGTATGTATACTTTAAATAGGTTAATTGCACCCTAGCTGGTTTGGCTCAGTGGGTAGAGCGTCGGACTGTGGACTGAGGGATCCCAGGTTCGATTCCAGTCAAGGGCACATGCCAGGGTTGCAGGCTCGATCCCCAGTTGGGGGTGTGCAGGAGGCAGCCAATCAATGATTCTCTCTCATCATTGATGTTTCTATCTCTCTCTCCCTCTTCCTTCTTCTCTGAAATCAATAAAAAATATTTTTTTAAAAAATAATTAAAAATAAATAAATAAATAGGTGAATTGCATGGCATGTGAATTATATCTCAATAACGCTGTTTAAAAATAAACCACTGTGAGTGGGCCATAGTTTGCTGATAAAGAACTAAACCAGGAAATAAGAGAATTTGAGAATTTTCCCTTCTCATCTGACAGGAACTAAATCAGGCTTGTTTACCGAAAAAAAAAAAAATGTTTGCCAGTGATTGTTCAGCTAACACAGTCTGACACATCTATTCATTATCATTTTAAATTTCAATTAAACAAAGCAAGTAGATTAAGTTCTAAACCTTGTTGAAGTACTACACTATTATCAAAGAGCAAAAATTCCAATTAAAAGGCATCACTTATCTAAGTCAGCAAGTCTAAAATGACTACAAGACTGAAAATTCCTGCCCTAGCTATTTGGCTCAGTGGATAGAGCATCGGCCCGAGGACTGAAGGGTTTCGGGTTCAATTCCGGTCAAGAGCACGTACCTCGGTTGCAGGCTCAATCCCTGGCCCTGGTCGGGGCTTGTGTAGGAGGGAACCAACGATGTTTCTCTCTCTCTATCTCTCCCCCTCCCTTCCACTCTATCTAAAAATAAATGGAAAAATAACCTCAGGTGAGGATTTAAAAAAAAAAAAAAAAAAGACTGAACATTCCAAAATAAGTGAAAGACCAAACTCTTTGGACAATAGAGACATGAAACTTCATTTCCTGGTATTTTTGCTTTTTATATTTAATTTTCTACACCACTATGCTCCTCTCAATAACAGAACATTTCCTATACCTAAAAACAATTGTGATAGGTACTCTTCCCTTAAAGCAGTGGTTCTCAACCTTCCTAATGCGCTACCCTTTAATACAGTTCCTCATGTTGTGGTGACCCCCAACCATAAAATTATTTTCGTTGCTACTTCATAACTGTAATTTTGCTACTGTTATGATGTAAATATCTGATATGCAGGATGTATTTTCATTGTTGATGTCATCACGCCGGGTTCTCGTATGTGGGCGTATCTGCATGTGGGCGGACCTGCCCGGAGATGGATAGAGGAGCGGTGTCTCAGTTCCTAAGACCATCGAAAATATGTTTTCCAATGGTCTTAGGCGACCCCTGTGAAAGGGTCGTTCGCCTCCCAAAGGGGTCTCGACCCACAGGTTGAGAACTGCTGCCTTAAAGGAAAGAGTATCAAAGTACCAAGTCATCTCAAATTTTAAACAGTTCTTTAACTCTCAACATGGTACCCTCTGGAAAACAAAATGTAGGTACCTATTTCTTGAGAATCAAGGGCATCATCTTCAAGGTCATCATCAAAAATCTCTCGGCCATCCTCCACATAGCCGACACCATCTGCAGGAACAAAATGTAACATTGGGATCAAGTTTCTAAAACTGGCCAATATTTTAGCCAGGAGCACACCAAAAAATATATAACCTTTAGCCCCACTCAGATGTTCTCCTATCCTGTGCCATTTTTAAGTGCAGCAGAATCCTGTTTAAATAGGTGTCAGACAAAACAGCATCCACACAAGTTTTCTGAATTAAAACCAAAGGCTACCTACTATACAGACATCCCTCATTTTACTCTGCTTCGCTTTACTGTGCCTCACCAATGTTGTATTTCTTTACAAATTGAAAGCAAGACCCTTCACCAGCAAAAAGATTACAACTTGCTTTATTGCAATACTCACTTTATTGCTGTGGTCTGGAACCAGACCCACAATCTCTCTGATGTATGCCTGTACCTACCTAGGTCAGCTGGGGAAATGATTTGGCCCACAGGATCAAAGTCTGCTACAGACTATACTTTACAGTAGTTTTACTCTACCAGAAGAATCCTATCCTATATAATAATCTACACTAATAAAAGAGAAACATGGTAATTGGCGTACGACCGCTACCCTTTTCATTGGCTAATCAGTGAGTATATGCAAATTAACTGTCAGCCAAGATGGCGGCCGGCAGCCAGGCACTGAAGCGAGCAGGGAGGCTTGCTTGCTGAGGACTCCAA
>NW_005355666.1:890510-939658 GCF_000412655.1 Myotis brandtii | reverse complement strand
CCAAGCAGAGGCTTTCGGCCTGGGCCGGGGAGGAGCCAACCAGCGACCGGCTGCGGCGTGAGCTGGGGGTGCCCCGGCCCAGGCCTAAAGCATCCAGCAGAGGCTTTAGGCCTGGGCCAGGGAGGAGCCAGCCAAGGATTGTTGATGGCGGCAGAGGCGGGGAACCAGGGGGGAGCCAGCCAGCAATTGTTGACTTGCAGTGGCTGCAACAGTGTGGTGATGGGGCTGGTGCCTTCCCCTGATCAGCCCGTTCGACTCCCACAAAGGGTGGCCAGACTGTGGCTTAGGCCCACTCCCCAAGGGAGCAGGGAGCAGGTAGTAGGACATCCCCTAGGGCTCCCAGTATGTGATAGGGGGCAAGCTGGGCTGAGGGAACCCCCTCCCCAGTGCACAAATTTTTGTGCACCGGGCCCCTAGTCCTATATAATAAAAGGCTAATATGCAAATCAACCAAACAGGGGAATGACCAGTAGCTATGACGTGCACTAACCACCAGGGGGCAGACACTCAACGCAGGAGCTGCCCCCTGGTGGTCAGTGCGCTCCCACAAGGGAAGCGCTGCTCAGCCAGAAGCCAGGCTGATGGCTAGCGAGTGCAGCGGTGGTGGCAGGAGCCTCTCCTGCCTCCATAGCAGTGCTAAGGATGTCCAACTACTGGCTTAGGCCCGCAGAGATTGGGCCTAATCCCTCAGTTGGACATCCCCCAAGGGCTCCCAGGCTGTGAGAGGGCACAGGCCGGGCTGAGGGACCATATCCCCCCGAGTGCACGAATTTCGTGCATCGGGTCTCTAGTAAAACATAAAAGAATGAAGATCTCAAGCCCAGAACAGCACCTCATTCTATGAGGGAAACTGGCAATAGAGCTGAGTCCAATTACAGAGGTAGAAACATAAATAGTCACAGGTGAAGTCTACACTGTGTAGTTTATCTGAGGAGTCATTGTGGTCAACATTCACATGCCCAGAAGTCACACCGTACCAGCAGGAACCTCGAACTTTCCACAAGGGGTGTAAGAACACATGGACCACCCTTTGCATGGTGCTTTCCACTGCCCAAGGCAGTCCTCATGCACATAGTAATGTAATCTTCACAGCCATTCTGTGAGCTAGGTAGTTTTCTTATCCCCGCCTTACATGGGGATACCGCACAAGTACATGGCTCCTCCTAGTTTCTACACAGCCATTTCCTGGAGGATTTATACTACATCCTGAGAAATGTGCCTGGATTCTCCAAAATGCCCCTAAATAAATGTTCTATTGTTTTGCTTCCATGCCCTCAAACACTGTATTTGAGGAAAATCCAAACCAAAGGTATGATCTTAACAGAGTCTTGCATCTACACATGCAAAGCAGTATGAAACGCAATTAAGACAGTGCCTGGCAGGCAATTTCTTCCCACATACCATCATCCACAATCCAGTCATCATCCTGGCGTGCCTGAACCAGCTTCGAATACTGTTCTTCATCAACTTCTTCATAAACACTTGTGAAGTCCTCAACCTGCCATCACACAAGTTTGAGAAAGCTTCAAATGGAGTGAAAGTGTTAAACAATTCTGATGAAAAAAAAATTGTCAAAATTGAAATTGGAATGGCAGCCTGAAGGAGTAGCTGCAACCAAATCATGAGTTCTGACATTCAACACCACTGCAGGGTTTTCCTTAAATAGACATCAATTAGCTTAGTATTCCTTTTAGGTGGGTGTTAACATAAGATATTAAATGATTCCATTAGCATAATACACTTGTCACACCATCAATTACTCATCTACTTCATAAAAAACAAACTGAATTATAGCCAATTCTTCGTTAGCTGCTTTGGGGATTATTCACTTATAATTTCTAGATTGGTTTCTCCTGTACTTAGCAAACCTGTAAGGCATGTCACCTCCCTCTCCACTAGCTTATGTTGCCCTGCGCATAGATGATAATTTTAATAACTATTCATCCAACCAAATATAATTCAAAAGGAAAAACCTCGACCCTCATCCCCTCCAAAAGGTAGCAAAACACACTATATTCCACAAATACACTAGATATGGGTTTTAAGTGATTTCTGTTTGAATTACCACTGATCCCCCACCTTTCTCAGGTCTTACAACTGCAGAGACACAAACACTGAGCTACTGGAAGCTATCTAAGGTCCATCAATAGACAAATGGATAAAGAGGTGGTCTATGTATATAATGGAATATTACCCAGACATAAAAATGGATGAAATCTTGTCTTTTGGGACAACATGGATAGACCCTGCAGGCATTATGTTAAGTGAAATAAGTTAGACAGAGAAAGACAAGTATCATATGATTTCACTTATATGTGGAATCTAAAAAACAAAACAAAACCAGACTCATAGATACAGAAAACAGACTGATGGTTGCCGGTGGGGAGGGTGGACAAAATGGGTGAAGTGAACCAAGAGGTACAAACTTCCAGATATTAAAAAAATAAGTCATGGGGATATAGTGTATAGGATAGGGAATATAAACAATATTAAATCAACTTTGTAAGGTGACAAAATTCAAACAGGGAATCATTCAAAAACCATTTCAAGTGTAACTGCAGAATATAGTGTTTTGCTAAATTTTAGAGGGAGATGGACAGAAATTTCCCTTTTGAATTATATTTGGTTGAACAGTTATTAGACTGATTGTGGTGATCATTTTGTAAAGTCTATAAAGCCAAATCACCATGCTGTACACCTGAAACTAATATAGTATTGTTTAACAATTATACATCAATTTAAAAAAAAAACCGCTGGGCTACTTGGGGGGCAAGTCCAGAGAGTGGCAAGTCCTCCAATCATACAGGCTGTCCAACTGCCAGAGCACTAGAACACCATGAACCATTGGCATGAATAGAGCAGACCACCTCAATCCAGTTAAAGCAACAAATGGAACAGATGCACACCACTGCTGCAGCTGCCGTGGTGACAGGCCATCGACTTCCCAGGTGAGAATTTGGTGGGCTGGTTAGCAAGAACTTGGATGCCTCTTTAAAAATTTCCCCCTTCTCGCCCTGGCCAGTGTTGCTCAGGGTTAGAGCGTCAACTTGTGCACCTAAGAGTCTCAGGTTCAATTCCCAGTCAGGGGCACATCCCTGGTGATAGGTTCAATCCCTGACCCAGTTGGGGTTCATACAGGAGGCAACCAATCGATGTCTCTCTCACACACATTGATGTCTATGTCTCTATCTGTCTCTGTCACTCTTTCTTCCTTCCTCTCTCCCTCTCTCTCCCTCCCTCCCTCCCTCCCACTGTCTCTGAAAAGTAATGGGGGGGAAAAATCCTCAAGTGAGGATTAACAACAACAAAAAAATTTGCCCCTTCTCTTGACAGTTCTGTCTTATCAAGTGGGGGGTGGGTGGAGGAAATAGCTAACTCCAAAGACCTTAAGAAAAAAACACTTGCACACCAAGCTTTGCAAGCACAATGGGCAGAATGACTGGATTTCTGCCATAGCTACAAGGCTTATAATAACTACAGGACTAAGCTTAGTTTCACCTCCTGTTTAATCTATTCTATAGGGATCACTGGCAAATATTTGGCCTTCTACCATTTGATAACAGAAACGACCTGCCCTAGCAAATTAAGTTTTTGACAACCCAAACACAACTAGTCCAATTAATATTTCTATACTGACCAATTTTTTTTGGGGGGGGGCAGGTAATTTTTGTTGGTTGAAGTCTATGGGGGCATACTTTGTCTCTTATTTAATCAACTCACTTATTCAAAAAGATACCAGAAAACTTCTCTTAAAAATCATTTTGAGTAACAAGTCATTTTGACTTTATCTCTAAAATCATTGCTACTGCTCAGCATGAACTCTTAGAGCTATGCAATTAACATCAGTGATTAAAGAGAAATCAAGCACATTGTGTAAACATCTGAAATGCCCCAGAGAACTCCTTTATAGAAGTACCTATAGACTCTATAGTATAGAGGAAAAGTGGGTTGGAGAGGGTAGGTGGAGATGGGCAAAGAGGGGGGAATAGGGACAGAAAGAGACTTTGCTTAGGGCAGTAGGCGTATGACACAGTATACAGATGATGTTTTGTTGAGTTGTATACTTGAAACCTGTATGGTTTTGCAAACCAATGTCACCCCAATAAATTCAATAAAAAAATGCTTTACTCCTGTTTTACTATAATCCTTTTAGTAGCCCTTTATGGTCTGGTTGACTCACTTAACTTGAATGAATGAAGGCAAATGACAAAAACCCCCTTCTGCTTGCTTAATTGTCCAATACAGTATAGGCCATGGTTAAATATGCATATTCTGAAGCCTGAGTTCAAATCAAGGCTCTGCTGCTGTGACCTCAGATCTATCAGGTGCAAAATGCTCTTAATTATAGCATCTAACTTTATATGGTTGTTGGAAGAATTAAATAAATGACCATATTTGTAAAAAGCACTTAAAATAGTGTTAACGAAAAAGTGCATTAATTGCTGTTATTTTCTAGTATTAATTAATCATTTTCAGGCCCCAAGGCAGTTAAGATACTCAGGGAACATGTTGAAGGTGAAGCTAGACAATGCTGTGTAGATGGTAGCTACTCTGTTTCTACCTACAGGACATAAACAGTGGGTACAGGAAAACAGCCAAAATGGCAGGACATTCCATCTTACATCAGGGCACAGCAGAAATAAGATCCAAGTCACCACTGCCACTCCCCTTGCAAATGAAATTAGGAAAAACAATTCTCTCAAAGTGCTTAGCTAAACTGCTCAGTACCTTAGGAGTAAAGTAAAAGCATCCCTATGGCCACCACCCCCCGCAACAAAGCCATAAGATTTATCAGAGATGCAATATACTTAATAAGGAAATATATATAACTACTTTCATTTCAGAATTATGAAAGCATCTGTAAAGTGCCTTACAGAAACTTTAAGGGTCAAGTGGCTATGAATTGGATGAAGCACAAAGGAAAAAACAACAGAAAAATGGTTACTTACTTCATATTTATACTTCTCACCAGCTTTAGCCTTTTTCAGTCTTTCTAGAGCTTCCTGGCGCCCTTTCTTTGATTTCTTTTCTCGCCGGGATCGAGAAGCTACAAAGCTCCCTGAATCTGACACAGCTGTAAAAAAAAAAAAAAAAAGCCAAATTTACATGAAATGTTACAAAATTGTCAGCCATCTTGCCTCAAAAGCAGAGGAATCCGGGACTGAACCTAACTTCTAGCCAACAGTAATACACAATTTCAATATTATACAAATGAATACTTTTTATAATGTAAATACAGTAAACCGTTGATTTTTCAGACCTCGATTTAACGGACTTCAGATTTAGTGGACAAAATTTCTGGTCCATATGTCATATGTGAAAATTAACACCTTGTTAATATTAAAAGGCTTTTAACTAAGATTTACTTATAATTAAACTAACAGTTTATTTTCTTGTTATTAATTCAGTTATTTTTAACAAATTTTAGCAAATAGGCCATATGTTGGAAAAAACACTAGTAATTTCGCGGACATAAATAAATATTACATATCTACAATTATAGTCTACATATTTATATCCAAGAGTCACCGCTTGTAAAAAAATGTTCTGCAAATGATTAGCACATGATCACACCGCATCTCCCAAGGTAACTGGTTCTGTTGTCTCATGGCATGACTTTCTGCAGCAGTTTTAGTGCAGGCTGGCAGATGTTCCCACATGTGCTAAGCCATGCTCACCCGTGTGCATGTTTACTCGCAGTGACTGGTGAATGCACACATTTACTAGACCTGTTCAGTATAAATTTAAAATTACAGTAATCCATATAGAAAACTTGTCTGTGAAATTAAATTTTTCATACATACTTAATTTTAATTACAAACGTCTACATAAGTAACAACAGGTAAGCTAATTAACTTGTCAATTTTTTAACATACACATTTGGAAAACCTACTTGATTATATAACAGACTTTCAGCTTTAATGGACACCCCCCCTTGCCCGAATTAGTCCATTATATCAAGGTTTTACTGTAATTCACAAAGTTCATGGCTGAGCCTGTAGCTCCTGTGACTCTTCAGAGATTTTTCTCTGAGATACAGTTGAAACAACTAAAATAGCTATTATTTTTTTCTTTAAAAGGAGAAAAATTCAAATTCAACTGATATCTCTTATAGACACTAGAGAAGAGAGATCAGCTAGCCCATAACCTTTCCATTACAAATGAGGGGCCTAGGAGAGTTATAAAAGGGTTGTATTCCATTAATCAACATTTGGCATGATTTAAGGAGCACCTGCTCTTTGCAAAGTACTAGGTGCTCTGACAGACACAAAGATCAAAAAGATATGGTCCCCATACTCAGAGAACTTAAAATCTAAAATGGGAGATAAATAGCAACTAACTCTAAAACAATCTTTAGAAGTCATGCATGCCATAACAGGTTCAGACAAAGTATCTGGAATTTCAAAGGAGGGATAAATTGGGGTTGGGAGAATTTAACAAAGATGACTCTGAAAAGATTCTTGATTTCGTCACTGATTTCCAGGCCTCACTTAGTTGGTTAGGGCATTATAAGATGATGATGAAAAATTATAAAGGTTAAAATGTTTTGTCAAAAATTACTGAAATACCAGAGGGCTTCAGTGTTCATTCATTCAACTTTTGAATTATTTATGCTTTTGGTCATTATAAACTGACGACCTCACACACATAGTGAAAAGATTTCATTCACATAATTAAGACTTTCATATACCAGCTAATGAATAACCAAGTCAAGCAAGACAGTGCTGCCTACCAGCCGAGAGTTTAGGCTCAGCATTAGTGCCATCTATGCCTGTGAATTTGAGTATTTTATTGTATTTGGTGCTAATTATTCTATAAAAAGAAGTAGGCACAGAAAAGGAAAAGTATTGATAAGAGGCATCCTAACAGCTCCAACCCCACTGCAAAATTCTTAACAACATTAAGCGGTTTGACTAAGTGTTTGACTGAAATGGAAGATGCAATTTAAAGAACATGTACCAAATGCTGGCAATAAACTACTAAAAACTGCATCTCAAAAGTGAAGTATAATTAGAGATCTTATTTCTTCTAGCTTCCTGGAATTGCAATCTCTATAACATCTGTCTATTGTTTGACTTTCACATTTGACTTTTAAATCCGTTTTAGAAAGGCATTAAGTAAAAATTAAGGAATGCAGGTACTTAATGATGACAGCCACAAAATCCTGGGTGTCACTCAAATGATTAAAAAAAAATGAGCAAACCCTAACCGGTTTTGCTCAGTGGATAGAGCGTCGGCCTGCAGACTGAAGGGTCCCAGGTTCGATTCCAGTCAAGGGCATGTACCTTGGTTGCAGGCACATCCCCAGTAGGGGGTGTGCAGGAGGCAGCTGATAGATTTTTCTCACTCATCGATGTTTCTAACTCTCTATTCCTCTCCCCTCCTCGCTAATTTTTAAAAATGAGCAGGCCTACATGAAATGGTTTCGGAGAATACTGAACATGACCACTATGAGTGAAAAGTAGGCCTCAATGTGTTCCCTTTAAGATTCCTTGACTCCTCTTGATTAAAATAACAAAATCTATAGTCTTCAAATGGACTTACTCCACAGGGTTTGGGGTGCAACAACAAATATGACAGAGTTGCCTGTCCTCAATGGGTTCACAGTCAAGTAAAGTAAAAGGACCTGAGGCTCCCACCATCATATAAACAGGGTGTCATATAAGAGGTAAGAGCATGGTACTGAGGAAATGTAAAAAAGAGAACTGTTAATTTTGCCTGGGAAATCAGGGAAGGCTTCACAGGAAGTTTCCAACACAAACCTAGCAAGAGGAGTAAAATTTTACTATCAGAGTACATGGTAAAAAGTGGCACAAGCATAGGAAAAGGCACGAGCCAAATTACAAAAGGATGAAAATGCAAGGTGTATTCAGAAACCGAAAGTCAGTGTAGCAGGTAAGGCATGAGAGTGTAGAGTAAGTGGGAGAATAGATTAGGGAGAAGCAGCACAACCCAGCTCTGTCACTTACTGGACAACATGAGATCACACTTAACCTTTCTGAGCTGCAGTGGACAGCTGTCTTGCTGTTGTTTAAGCTGCCCAGCATATGAACCTACTTGTGAAATTTCCCCTGTAAGTCTTTTCTAAAATATATTTTTATTGATTTCAGAGAGGAAGGGAGAGGGAGAGCGAGGGAGAAATATCAATGATGAGAGAGAATCATGGATCGGCTGCCTCCTGCACAACCCCCACTGGGGACGGAGCCCGAAATTCAGGCATGTGCCCTGACCGGGAATTGAACCATGACTTCCTGGTTCACAGGTCAACACTCAACCACTGAGCCACACTGGTCAGGCTCCCCTAAAGTTTTGATGGGACACAGAGGCCATATCCTACTACTGAAAAGGCAGATGCTCTTTCCCAGACACCCTTGCAGCTAGGGCATGGGCATATAAAATGGGCTTTCCCAATTAGGAACACCTGCTCAGACTTTAAATCAGAAGCTAGTGTCAAAAGGAAAGGAGATGGGCTAGGAAAAGATTCTATAAGTAGCAACAGCTGCAGGAGGATTAAGTAACAGTGCCAGCAATGTTAACTACAGCTATAACAAGCTATAACCTCAAGTACTTGGCCATGGTTGGCCACGACCTCCTCACTGGAACAGTTTTGTGACACGATTTTAATCACTATTCCTGGCTAACTAACCCCCAGGCTGACTCTCCAGTCCTCCTGGAGTTTCCGTGAACAACACAATATCCTTCTAATAAATTCCTTTTCTGTTTAAATTAGCTAGACTTCACAAATGGAAAATAATTGACAATGGCTTGTTGTGTTTTATTTTTTGTTTTTATTTTATTTATTTTTCAATGGGCAATAAAATTGTAAAAAAATTAGCTAGAATTGGTTTCTATAGCTTACACATAAGGACTCAGACTAATGCAGAGCCTCAGGGTCCTCATCTCTGAAATGGGGATAATCATGTTTGTTTCATAAAGTTGTTGCAGATTAAATGAAGATACTTGGCTTTGTACTCAGCAATATAAGAGAAGTTCATTGCATGTGTGTATAGATGCAGGGTAGACACACACACACTACTTAGCAGTAACATGGTCTAGTGCAGTGGTTCTCAACCTTCCTAATGCCGCGACCCTTTAATACAGTTCCTCATGTTGTGGTGACCCCCAATTTCATTGTTACAAATTGAACATAATTAAAGCATAGTGATTAATCACAAAACAATATGTGTTTTCCGATGGTCTTAGGCGACCCCTGTGAAAGGGTAGTTCGACCCCAAAAGGGGTCACAACCGACAGGTTGAGAACCGCTGGTCTAGTGTCTAGAAAACAAAAATATAACAAAGCAGTGATCTCAGGGAAGCCTCAATATAGCACTGCATAAAATTAGGCGTTTAGCCCTAGCCGGTTTGGTTTAGTGGACAGAATGTTGGCCTGAAAACTGAGGGGTCCCAGGTTCAATTCCGGTCGAGGGCACATGCCCGGGTTGTGGGCTCAATCCCCAGCAGGAGGCAGCCAATCAATGATTCTCATACTAATGCTTCTATCTCTCTCTACCTCTCCCTTCCTCTCTGAAATAAATATATATTTTAAAAAGTTAGGCGTTTACAATCTCAACTCCATGAAAACAAAAAGCATGTCCAGCTTACCTACCACTCTTACCACTAGAGGCTGGCAGAATGCCTATGCCTAGTAGGTACATGATAAATATTTGCTGAATGAACAAATGAATGAACCACTCACTGTGCATGCTTTATTTAATCATTAAATTCTCCTTGATCCTTTTTCATATATAAAGCTAGTTATAGACCTTTCAACTTTTCACTGCCATTGTCAAGGTACCCCACCTAATACTTGAGGGGAAAAGGCCTAGATTTCCATTTTTGGAATATGTCTCCAATGCTTCACGTAGTAAGTTAGCAAAAAAGAATAAGCGTGAAAAAAATCCAGTTACAAAAATTTAATACATGGTTCAAAATTACCTTCTGAAGTACCCCCATCCTCCCCAAAAGCAGACAAAATAATGGCCTGCAACAGTCTTTCCGGTAACAATCTTTCAGTCTGCTCTAGAGGAAAAATTCCAGTCACAAGTCTCCAGCAACACTTAATCAACACCATGACTTAAGAGGGGTCTCAAGATTGCCAAAGAGTGATTTCTTGATGTTCACAGATGTTGTACAGTTTTTAGGGTGAAGAAACAGCTTAGTGGCAAATCACTGATGTAGGGCTGCAGAGACTGCATGTGTTCACATCCTACATCCCATTTGTAATCCAGGCTAGTCGACTGCCTAAAATAAATTGTCCTAAAAGACAAAAGGCTAGAAGAATAAATTGAAATCTCTGATTCGTATCTAGGTGAATGCAAAGGAAGCTGATTAGGAAGCAAGTTCTCATTAATAGTGATGCACTTGAGTGACAGATGTGCTTCAGCTAAGAAAGTGAAGCATCTGATTTTAAGTTAGAAGTTCACTTAAGTCACACTTTAGTTGAACACTGTTCAAAAAATCAGAAATCAGACAAAGCCATTTGCATTTTTGTACTCAGTTTTTTGAAGTAAAAGATTACCACTGAAAACGGAGTGCTACAGGACATCTGAAATGCTGCTGAACTGCTACTTTTTTTTAAAGCTCCATCAAGAAGACTAGATTGTGAACACTATTTCTATGCCATACTTGAACTTTCCATAGAATTTGAAAGAAAAATTGTTCATGCATAAAGTAGAAACCCGGTAGCTAGAAAGACAAAATGCATCTGTATGTTCTGGTGACAGCACTTAAAAGTTTTCTTTACAAGGTATGACAATTTCCTGGGAGTTTCTATAAAGGGGATGACATGCATCGTAGCCCTCAAGTGCATAGTTGGGGTGGCAGTAGTGAAATACTTTCCGTCAAAACTGTGCCCCGCCGGGGCCAGTCTTATAAAGGTGTGCCCAGAGCGTGGCACACGACTCAGCAAAAGGAAAAAACAAAACAAAAAAAGAAAGGCAGGAGAGTGTGGAGACCCGCAGTGACCGAGGTGACGCAGTTTCCCAAACCAAAAGCCCCGCAGGCGGGGGGCTGCCAGGAGCAAAGGGCCCAGCAGGCAAGCCCCGTCTTATACCAGAAAAGTCCCAGCCCGGGGCGACCAAGGTCCGCGCCCAAACAGACCCGCGGGACGACTGGGGCGCGCGCCTCCTTCAGAAAAAATTAAAAGAGACCCATCCTCTAGCCTCCACCACCCACAATCATGCCACGGTCCCCGCACTCCCAACCCGGGACCCCGCGTGGCCCCAGCTCACAGTCGTCGCCGTGCACGGGCGCCATGGTCCGGGAGTCTCTCGATTCCGCGCCAACCAGCCTGAAACTGGAACGAGGGCAGAGACAGGCGCCAGCCTGAAAGCCAATCAGCGGCTCCGGAGGCTGTGGACTTCCGCCCGGAAGGCCCCTGACGTACCGCGCCGCGCCAGGCCCCGCCCCAGGTCTTCCCGTGAGCGCGCGTTTGGGGACCTGTGGTCGACCCCTAAGGGTGAAATCGCTCTAGCGGAGCCGGAGGGGAGGAGAGCAGGAAAAAGAAGCGGTCGGGCGCTGGAAAGGAGCCGCCTGCAGACTCGCTGCGCAGGCGCGCCCATACTGATGGGAAAAGATATGGGTGCGTTGGAGCAGGGGCTTTCTGGTTCTGAGAGGTGATTTTCCCGGAAAAGAAACGCGGGCGGGCAGTACGATGGGCGTGGTTGGACCGGTTTCCCGGGAGCCTGGGAAAGCGACTGCCTCCTGCTGTGGACTCAGTCTGGCCTGATACTTAGCTTCTCAGAGTGTGAACACAGTCGCTGTGGCACACATACACACACACACACACACACACACATAACCACATAAAGGTATGTACACCATCTTAGCCAAACGACCAAAAGTAGCATCACCAATAAGAGGTAATCAATCATATGCCTCCTAACGTGATGCACTAGGGAAAAGGAGCGTCAACTATATACAGTAGTCTTCTTGCAAAACAATGTTGAACCTGAATCTAATCATGAAGAAATAATCAGATCTATTCAAAGCATAGGGCAAAAGACATCTGGCCTGGACTCCTGCAGAATGTCAATGTTATGAAAGACAAAAAGGGCTTTAGATTCTTGTGTGTGGTACAAAGCATGCAATGTATGTATCTCCTTTATTGTTTAACAAACAATAAGAACAGAGACATCTGCATGTATATCTTAACAAGAGAACACTAATTAAGCCAAGAACTTAGAATGAGAATTAACCATCTTTGAGTACCATTTTATGTAGAAGTAATTTTAGCCATCAAGGCCTTTTCTCAAACTCATTAGTGCATAATGTTCTTGGCACTGTCCCCCTAGAGAGCAATGTTAGATCCATGCCCTCAAGTAATTTAACATGAAGTATTGACCAATGGGCAAATCTTTTGTGATGACTGAGCCCTGGATCATAACATAAATATGCAGTGTTATCGTGAATAAAACCTGTCCCGGAGACAAATAACTTTATACTAATGCTTCAGGACCTTCTAAACCAGCAGCATGAAGTCACACTTGGAAATAGAAAACCAGAATCCACCTGTGAATTATTAAAGGTATTGGAGCAAAGTTAAGAAAGAATTATGAGTCCTAGGCAGTTTGGCTTAATGGATAGAGCATCGGCTCGAAGACTGAAGGGTCCCGGGTTCGATTCTGGCCAAGGGCACATACCTTTGTTGCAGGCTCCATCCCCGGCCCTCTGATCAGGACAACCAATGGATGTGAGTCTCTCTCACATCGATGTTTATTTCTCTCTGTCTCTCTTCCTCCTCGCCACTTTATCTAAAAAAAAAATATCGGTGGAAAAATATCCTCGGGTGATGATTAACAACAAAAATAAAGCACCTCTGTATTTAAAAGAAAAATCTCTTGTTAAAAAAAAAAGAATTATGAGTTAGAACACTAATCATATAGTCAGTCAATAGTGGATTTTAGCCGAGGATGGCAGCATGAACGTCTCTTCATTTACATATGTCCATAAAGTTTATAAAGTTTAGAGCAGTAGTTCTCAACTTTGGCTGCAAATTAGAATCATATGAGTAGTTTATCAAAGTTTAAGTGCCCATCTTTCCCCACCCCCAGCTATTAAATCATAAATTCTTAGGATGGGGTTCCAATGTGCAGCCAAAGTCAAGAACAAGGGATGTAGACGAGGAATTGCCTTACCTGTTAGAGTCATCTGCAGGATGGCTACCCTGGACATAAATATCAGGTTGAACAATATGTGGTCACTTATGCCTGGATACACCTTTTTCTGTGAGGAAGGAGGGCTCATCTCCCACCTGTTCTAAGGATTTTCACTCTTTAGTATCTTACAGCATTTAGTATTGTAGCTTCCTATGAATCAAATAATAGCTGGATTACCTAAAAGACTCTTATGTAAGGCCAGCACTACTTCAAAAGATCATCCTCAAAACAAAAGGTGTTCAAAAGCATGGGTTGCTTCCAGATTTTGAAGGGTTGGAGAGAGAGAGAGAGATAGAAACATCAATGATGAGAGAGAATCATTGATCAGCTGCCTCCTGCACAACCCCCAGTTGGGTCACATGTGCCCTGACTAGGAATCGAAACCGTGACCTCCTGGTTCATAGGTCGATGCTCAACCATTGAGCCATGCTGGCTGGGCAGCATGTTCTTTTTAAAGGCAAATTTTTTTACCATTGAATTGTCTTGGCACTTTTATCAAAAATCAATCTACCACATATATGTGCGTCTATTTCTGGATTTTTCTATTTTGTCCCATTTATATGTCTATGCTAATATGTTGACTACTATAGCTTTACAGTGTCTTACAATCAGAGAGTCTGAGTTTCCAACATGTTCTTTTATTTTTTCAGAATTATTTTGGCTAATCTAAGTCTTTCATATTTTCATATAATTTTTAGAATGAGGTAGTCAATTTCTACCAAAAAGTTTGCTGGGGTTTGGACTGCGTTTGTATTGAATCTATAGATTAATTTGAAGAAAATAGACATTTTTAACAATTTTGAGTTTCCCAACCCATGAAGACAGTATATGTCTCCCTTTTTGTATGTTTTCTTTCCTTTTTCTTGGCAGTCTTTTAAGTTTTCAGTGGACACAACTTCCGCATGTTTCATTAAATTTATCCTTAAGTCGTTCGTGTTTTGATGCTGCTTTGAATTGGTATTGTTTTTTTTTTATTTTAATTTCCAATTGTTTGTTGCCATCTAAGATTTTAATGCCAGCCCCAAACAGATAACCAGCTTTCTCTTCACTCAACTAGGGCAGGTGACATGACTGTGGGAACATAATTTTCTTTCTTTGGCATTTCTGCTGAATTGTCCCTTATGCAGAGACGAGTATGGAACATTACTAATGAGCCACCCAACATTTTGTTTTCCTTTGGAGCCCAGCGTAGAGCTTGGGAGCAAAGCCATTTTTAAATTGGCACCTTGGTTTTAATTTCAAGACCCTGGCACAAAGTGTCTTAACTGCCTAGATTTATTTCACGACATTAAAGTCCATTTTCTTAAATCAGAAGTTTAGAAACATTATATGTTGTTCTTTTCCTCTGTGGATTTTCACAAGACATGTAAGTGTGTTTCTCTTACAATCACCAATTTATGCAGATGCTTTTATCCACAGTCAGGAATTGGGAGAAGTTCTTAGAAATCCTTTGTGTGGCCTCACCCACAAAATAACTTCTTGGAGATTCACAGTTGAAGATAATGACTCCCTTTTGCCTTGGTTGGTGAGAGAATGGGAGAGAGGAAAGGGGGGAGAAAGAACAAGCTGGGTTCTCTGGTCAAGCGCAGAAATTTTGTGTCACGAAAGGGCTCTGGCAAACAGCAAAAAACATGGGAAAGATGTAGTGAAAATTACAAAATGTATCATGTTCAGTTTTTCTCCAAGTCAGTTACAGATCTGGCACAACGTCAGTTGTTCTGTTAGGGAGAAAAATGTCTACAAAATCCCAGCAATGCATTAAAATAATTGTTGCGAGGTGAGGAGAAGAAAACAATTTCTGTTACTTGGCTTATCACTCTGACATCTTAGAGAAGTTGTGTTAACGGCCCGAAGGATGGATAAATGTGTGTCTTTGTGTAGAGCTTAGTTCTTTTCGCAAGTTTCTGCAGATTAAAACTCCTGTGTGCCTAAAAAGAAAGCTTATAAATTCCAAAGTTCCTTGCTCCCTACAGTTTCTCTGTGCATCTATTTTTATTTGACACTAGGTATTCTTCAGATCCAAACTCCATCCTCAGAATTTTGATGACGAACTACCTGTAATTAACTGTAATTAAAATAACAAAATGCTAATTAAGCCATTCATTTCTACAGTAACTTAAAATACCTCTACCTGAGCCTGCTTCTGACATTTGTGGGAAAAGTCACCTCTTCATCCTCCAGAGAATCTAGTCGTCGCCTTTAGTGAAACTGTGGGCCATGTGGGTTGGTTATGGCATCAATATTTTACCAATGCACCTTTGTTCAGATCACTTCATGTCATTGCTTTCTCACTCAATATATTATTAAAAACAAAAACTCTATAATTCAATCTAGCCTGGGTTATTTAACAATATACAGGGCAGTATTGAAATTTGAGAACTGCTGCTTTAAGTTTACTATGCTGTTAAACTTAAGTCTTATTCATTTTATGGAAAGGAGTAGAGTTGCTTAGCATCATATCCATGTTTGTTGCACTTAATGGAGCTTCTGAGTTTTGTACTGCTTCACGGAAAAAAAAACAACCCAAACCATATATATATATATACAGTGGGGCCTTGACTTACGAGTGTCCCGACTAACGAGTTTTTCGAGATACGAGCCGTCTCTCGGCCGATTTTTTGCTTTGAGTTGCAAGCTAAAATTCGGTTACGAGCCAGCTTCAGATACCCCACCGCTAGTTGGCGCAGCGAACGTCACAGTGAACGCCACAACATCAGCCCAGCATCACGTGTCTCATTCGTTCACTTTATGATTTGACATATGAGTAATTTGAGTTACGAGCTCCGTCACGGAACGAATTAAACTCGTAAGTCAAGGCCCTACTGTATGCCACAGCCAGAGCCACTCCTCTGTGCCACACCACAGGATGTGCCAACCCCGATATCCAGATTCTGTTCACATTTTCCTGCTAAAAGCCCATGCTCTACCACCCCTTGTACCTAGGGATATGCAACTCTGCAGTAAGTTTACCCCCAGGAGATTGGCCCTAAGGAAGAGGCCACATAGGCTCTGGAAGCAGGCTGAGGTCATTTAGAAAGAAAACTCCAAAATGTTCTAGAAGGGGGGGTGAGGAACTCTAGGAGTGCATATTGGGAGGGGGGGATCCCATGGCCACATGGACTCCTCAGAGGAAGAGGTACCTGCAAAAATGCTTGGATCTGAAAAGAAGCTTTGCAGGGTGAGGGCTATAAGGAACTGTGGGGAGAGGTCCAATACAAATATAGCATCTATTTTCTTGGGTTTCTCAGTCCCTTCTAGACACAAGTTCCATGGGGTTTTCTCCCTACTGCCCTCTAAACTCCTCCCATGTTGAGGATTATCTCCTAACAGTCCTCGTATGATTTGGAAAAACAAGTGTGTCAATCCTCTTAAACATGGCAGCCAAGGCAATGATCCCTGCCCACTAGTGAGGTCTAGTAAGGTCAACAGAATGCTGCTGAGGAATTTGTGCAAAAGAAGGGTGGTTTTACCAGCTCTAGAGTTGAGGCCTAGTTGATCATCCACACCTCCTGGGCCATGAGGATACTCATCCCCCAAATTCCTGTGATGGGGATGACACAGTTTGCTTCCCCGACGATGCTTTTTATCTCTGAGGGTCAGGAGCTTCAAGGGCTCGTCACAGAGTTGGAGAATAGGGGCTGAAATCCATCCCTCCCTTTGTTCACCAAGTGGGACTGCTTGGAGCCAGAGGAGCAAAGGTGCTATATAGGGTAGCTGAGATCTGCTGCTGACCTGTTTCTAACTCTGTGGGCCTGCTTGACTAGACTCCATCCACTGACAACTCTCAGAGCTCCGCAGCGCCTCTTGTGATAGACCACAGAGAACTGTTCAGAGAGATCCCCTGAGACCATTTTCACTCATGAGATTCTCAAAAGTAGAGAAGATCCCTGAAAACCACCAATAAGTGTTCAGGTAATAGACACCTTCATAATCCAAAGGTAGGTGGCTTAATTTGTTGACCTAAGTCTGTGCTAAGAATACAGTATGTAATTGTATTGGTAGCCCTGTCTTGGTTCTATTTACTTTATAGTCAGAATTAATCAAAACCTCTCCTCTCATCTTTCTCGTACTCATGACAAATAATCACCTACTCCAAGCAGGAGTTAATTGAGCAAATAGATTGGCAATGATTGTTCTTTTGGATGTGAGACAGAAGCTTGGAAATATAATCAAATGCACTGTTATTCTTTTTTCCCCCCCAAATGCATTGTTATTCTAAGAGATGACAACAAGAGGCAATTTCAAAACAAGCCTCTTGTGAACCATTGGGCCTTGATGACACAAGAGTGATTTTTCCATTACTGAGAAGAGCAAACCAGTGCAAATAGAGGTGGATGATGTCTTCCTGACAGCTGAACCAAGCTTCAGCTTAGTTTCAGAGAAACCTCCAGTTCAAGGTTTCTGGCTGTGTCAAGTTGGGGCATCATTTCAATGGATCCAGTAAATCAATAATGGAAGCAATAATGTGTCCAGGACTTGGTGTTTTTGTTTTCTCTTTTAGTCTTCTATCTGGAACCTACCCCTACGGTGTGGCTTACCTCTGATGGCCCATCCCAGTCTCTTTATGGGGATGATCCATGGGGATAAGAATGAAGATGAGGAGAAAGCATAGGAATGAAGAAGGAAGAGGTACCTGCAAAAATGCTTGGAGATGAAAAGAAGCATTGCAGGGTGAGGCTATAAGGAACTGTGGGGAGAAGTTCAATACAAATATAGCATCTATTTTCTTGGGTTTCTCAGTTGCTTCTTTTTTTTCAAAATATATTTTGACTTCAGACAGAAAGGGAGAGGGAGAGAGAGATAGAAACATCAATGAGAGAGAATCATTGATCAGCTGCCTCCTGCACGCCCCATACTGGGGATTGAGCCCACAACCCAGGCATGTGCCCTGATCAGGAATTGAATCATGACCTCCTGGTTCATAGGTCCACGCTCAACCACTGAGCCACCACGGCCAGGCCTCAGTCAGTCACTTCTAAACACAAGTTCCACGGGGCTTTCTCCCTATTGCCCTCTAAACTCCTCCCATGTTGAGGATTCTCTCCTAACAGTCCTTGTGTGGTTTGGAAAAACAAGTGTATCAGTTCAGTCAGGGAAGCAGAACCACTTTGAGCTGTGGAAGAAAGGATTCATTATAGGAGACCTGGCTGGTTGTGTGAGGGACTGGGGGAGTGGAGATCTAGAGGAGAGTTGGAGGATGGGAGAAACCACCCATCTGGCAGTCAGAAGCTCAGTATATCCAGCTCCCAAAGTGGAAGCACACAGGAAGCTACTCCTACCTCTGTGGGGCTGCACAAATGCCCCATGGTGGGCCTGGGGCTGTTGTTGGTCAACATTTGGGAAGAAGATCTGAACATAGAGTGAAGGAACACGAGGACCAGCTGGGACCCTCCATTCATCACTACACTCAACTATGACAACCTTTGGAGAATTCCTCTTTTGGCCAACTCTTGCCCAGAGTCCTAAGGAAGGGGATCCTTGGAAATGGGGTTCCAGCTCACCAAGTTGGCACACGACACACTGCCACGCTAGAAAACTAGCAGTGAATTCACTGACAGAGCACCCCCAGCCACTGGGCCAGCATCCATACAGAAAGAGTGCAGGATGGATGCCAGATGGAGGGGAAGGTTGAAAGGATCCTTCTGTTGATCAGAGAGCAAGTTTGACCATCCTGGTGATTAGAGTATGTGAGAAAGCGACGAAGAGTTTTCCTGTTAGCATGGGACAAAAAATCTTTACGTGGCTAAGGTGAATTTAGATGGACAGCAGTCTTCATTCTGAACTGAAGTATGATACGTTAACATCAGCAGCCAAAGTTCCCATAGTACTTTGCTGCAGCCAGATTTTAAAAGAATCTTTTTTCTCAGAAAGGACCAAAAACATGCATATTTACAGTGTTCTGCCCTAGCTGGTCTGGCTCAGTGGATAGAGCATCTGCCCAGGGAATGAAGGGTCCAGGTTCGATTTCAACTAAGGGCACATATCTCAGTTGCAGGCTCTATCCCCTGACCTGGTTCAGACGTGTGCAGGAGGCAACCAATTGATGTGTCTCTCTCACTTTGATGTTTCTCTCTGTCTCTCCCCCTCCCTTCCACTCTCTCTAAAAATTAATGGGAAATTTGATTGTGTTAATCCTCGGTTGCGTTCTTTTACCACACAGTGTTATCTGAGGAGAAATTACCTCAATACAAATTGTGAAGCTCCTACATGATTAAAATGTACACATTTCTTATCAGTGGTGCTTAGAATAGCTCCTTAGAAGAGAAAAATACTTATTAGAATCTAAGTACATGTGAGAGATTTCTTTTCTCTATCTTTATTCTCCCATTTAAATAAAGCGCTTAGTTGTATTTTAATGCCTCAAGGTCTTGACCACTTTTTATCTTGAAAAAACAAAGAGAGAAAATGTTTGTCATTCCAGGAACATAATCAGTTGAGGCAGCACACAATGACAGAGTTAATTCACCAAGGGCATTTGCTGCCATAGCTCCAGTGAGGCACAGAGGACATGAAACAATGGCCTTTTTCACAAGTGCAGCTTTCACCACAACCTGCCTGTCCCTGCACAACAGGGCATCCGAGCGCCAGCCCAGAGCGCGGCAATTGTCAGTGAACAACAGCCCAGAAGAGACAAGAGGAGTTTTGCGGTAAATAAAGCAAGAACCCCCAGCAACTTGGATCTCTGCTTATTCAATCACTGGGACGCGACTAGCCCTCTGAGCTTGAGTTTGAGCTTAACCTTTGGTCAAGTGCTCCAATAAGCCCAGAGAAAGAAAAATTTCACCAGTGACTCAAAAGAACTCCAAAGAAAGGACACTAGAAAAATAGGGAAAGCAGGACAGGAGCTGACATGGTGGGCCACCAGGAATGCACCATGGAAGAGGACAGCAGAGACAATTGCACTCCCAAGTTCTGGCACAAGGTACTGTACATGCTTGTTTGTTGATTTTTACCTCTTTGAATATCCAAGTAGCTTCAAAAAGTAAAGTCCTATGTATCTGCAAGTATAATGGACCTGTACCTAATGAGTAGAGTCACACTCAGAATGGAAATATTACCCTCTCTGTCTTAGGGTGATACAAAAGAAAAAATATGGCTAATGTTTATTTATTTCCCTTACAAAGCATGCAAGTTCCCCATAGAGTTAGATGATAGGAACAAATTCTCTTTCTTAAAAACAAAGCAAAACAAAAAACCCAAGTCAAATCAGGATAAGGAAATGTAGGTAGCTTAAGGGGAAGAATGATGTCGTGGGAGCCTGGGGGTGATGGAGAATGTTTTATTTATTTTTTAATGTATTTTTTATTGATTTCAGAGAGGAAGGGAAAGGGAGGGAGAGATAAGAAACACTGCACACCCCACACTGGGGATCGAGCCCGCAACCCGAGCATGTGCCCCGACGGGGAATTGAACCGTGATCTGGTTCATAGGCTGACACTCAACCACTGAGCCACGCCAGCTGGGCACAATGGAGAATGTTTTAGCAAAATATTCATTATCTATACAATTAGAAATTCTCCTAGTAGAAAGGTCACAGCCCTAACTGGTTTGGCTCAGTGGATAGAGCGTCAGCCTGCGGACTCAAGGGTCCCAGGTTCGATTCCGGTCAAGGGCATGTACCTTGGTTGCGGGCACATCAACTCTCTATCCCTCTCCCTTCCTCTCTGTAAATAATTAATAAAATATATTTTAAAAAAAAGAAAGGTCACAAAATCCTGATTACAACACCCACTTCTGGATTCTTTGCAATGCAACTAGCACATAAGTGGGACACCGCCTTGTGTGAGCTTTTATTTATTTGGGGGGGGGGGAGGTGCTTAGGGGAATGTGCATTTTAGTGGAGCCTTGTTTTTTGTTTGTTTGTTTGTTTGTTTTAAATATTTATTGTTGAGAGTATTACAGGTGTCCCCATATTTTCCCCTCCACTCAGTTCCCACAACCCCAGGCCTTCACCAAATGATGTGAAGAAGAGATTAGGACCAAGGAAAGCTGCCTAGCAATGATGTAATTTCTCTGCTTCATGGTAAAGCTGGTTTCATGTCACTTCCTTGAAAGTGGTTTCTCAGGCCTCAGGACACAGGCCCTGCTCTTTTCTGTCCCAGCACCCCTTCAGAACCCTTGGAGTGGTTGTGGATGGCTGGTTAAAGCACCATATGCCCCAGAAAGTAGTATAGGTCCATATCCACAAGCACTTGATCTATGATTGGTAGAACATTTACACACTCAATCTCTTTCCCATTTGCCTCCATATTATCTCAGATTTAGAGACATTTGTGTGTTGAAGGCTCATGAGTTTTACCAGCTCATTTTATTGAGTTAAGGGGGAATCAGGAGGCATTTTACCCATTCGTTCATCGTTCTAAAAACAGATTTGAAGTGGTATCAAAACAACTAAATTCAGCTTCTGACTGGTGCGGATGTGTACAATTGAAATTATCTTTCTATGTCCAGTCATGTAAAATTAAATCTGTGCAAATATCACTCTATACTCTTATACCTTTTGTTAATTAAAAAATAGCCAATGGATTCTAATCTCATGAATCTCCCAATACCATCTTTTGTCACTTATAATAACAGCTTACATTTTTAGTCCTGAGTAGGTGGCATGCCCTGTACTAAGTACATTACATGCCTTATTTCATGTGATTATATTCAACAAAAGTGCTCAAGCTCCTAATAACTAGCCTATTTTGCTAATTGGTGCCTCAGTTTTCCCTAGTTAAATGGAATGGATTCATTCAACCTCCTTGGGCAATCAAGATGAGTTACATTATTAAATGTAACAATAATAAAGAAGTGATTGCATTAACATTTTAATCATGATTTTCAGTTCTCAATATACGTTTCTATACAAACTGACCTCGACTTTTATAAACTGAACTTTCTGATTGCCAGCCCTTATGTGCATTATACATTGGTACTCCCAAGCTGACACATGACCATTTCTGACTATTGCTAATGGTGCTGTTTACCAGCTGATAGTTATAAGCATTGTCATTAAATATTGTATCTGAATGCTGAGGATAATTATGAATTTAATAATATTTTTTATCTCTCGAGGAATACAAATTCCCTTTAAATGAGAGAGTTGATTGTTCACTTTCCACATATTTAACTTTGGTACTTGATTGACACTTATTTGGAAATAGGAGAATGCCTGAACATATCTTAATTCATCTTGCCCCAATTCCTGTGAGGAAGATATTATGTTACTCTCATTTTCAAGTAAGAAAAATGAAGTTCACAGAGGTTCATTAAGTAAACTGTCCAAGGTAGTAAGGGTAGGGCTAGAATTCAGTTTCTTGGATTCCAATTTTACCTTTTCTTTCAACTTACACTGTCAAGTAAGGTAGCCTCTAGCCATTTATGGGTATTTAAATTTAAGTTCATTAAATAAAATTTAACATTTAGTTCCTCAGTTACACTAGCCACATCTCAAGTGCTCAGTAACACCTGGCTACCTTATTTTGGACAGCTAGATAACGCAGATATAGAATATTCCATCATGACAGAAATTTCTATTGGTTAACGTTGCTTTAAGCTGTAACGTCTCTTTTAGATATGTTAACACGTTCTCAAAATATATTGCAGTTTTGTTACAAGTAATATGGATTTAAAATTTTACAGTAAAATCTCATTTATTTGAAGTCTCCTCATTTGCATAGCACCAAGTTAACTTTGATCTGCAAATTAATAATATAGATAAGAGTCAAGGAGACACTAAACGCACTTCAGAGACCAAAGCTTTTTAAGCACCATCAAATAATTTCAGAAGCACTCACTTAGATGCAAGCAATTGATATGATAATTACACATCATTTTTATTTATTCATTAAAACAGGGATCCCCTAAGGTGCCCTGGTAGGAAATAATGTGGTTAGCCTAGTTCTTTCTAGCAACCTTCTGCTATTTTTAATTATATGTAAAATTATTTTATACTACTGATTTACCTTCTTCTGTTCCTTTGGATCATAAATTTGTAGCATAAAATACTTTCATGCTGAAATTTTTACTAGCTCAAGATCTAATTTCAAAGCTCTTGCTTCTTCCACTATCTCCCAGGATTCCCTGAAAGGAGCGCTTCTTTTGGCCCCCCAGAGAGCAAGGCACATTGTAGGGGTTTGATAGTTAACTACAGATTGAATGACAGAGATGGTTCTTTCAAGATGCCACTTATTGGAGTGGACTCCAATTTTCTACAGCGAATTCATGGATCAAAATGAAAACTGTCTCCCATTTCTTCTTTCCTCTACCAGTCTTTGCTGAAAAATCTTCATGGTGAGATAAGGGCTTCCATTCCCCCTCAATACCCCTACATTCTGTCTCTATGAATTTGCCTACTCTGGACATTTCCTATAGCAGAATCATACAATATGTGGTCTTTTACTAGTATGTCTAGCTTCTTTCACTTAGCATATGTTTTCAAACTTCATTACTGTTGTGGCATGTATCAGTACTTCATTCCTTTTAATGGCCAAATAATATTCCACTGTATGGATATACCACAATTTGTTTCTCCATTCATCAGTCGATGGATATTTGGGTTGTTTTCACTTCTTAGTTATTGTGAATAATGTTGATATGACATTCGTCTACAAGGTTTTTTGTGGACATATATGTTCAAGTCTCTTGGGTATATACCTAGGAGTGGAGTTGCTAGGTCAAAGATTAACTCTATTTTTAACTTTTTGAGAAAGTGGCAAACTGTTTTCTAAAGAGGTCACACCAGCCTTGGCCAGTTTGACTCAATGAATCGACCTGTGGATTGAAGGATCCCAAGTTCAATTCTGGTCAATAGCATGTACCTCGGTTGCAGGTTCAATCCCCAGTAGGGGCTGTGCAGGAGGCAGCCAATCGATGATATTCCTCTCTCATTGATGTTTCTATCTCTCTATCCTGCTCCCTTCCTCTCCAGCAATGTGTGGAGGTTCCATTTTCTCTATATCCTCAACAACACTTGTTATTTTACATTTTTAAAAATTATAGCTATTCTAGTGGGTGTGAAGTTGTATCTCATTGTGGGTTTCTTTTTAAATCCTCCTCCAAGGAATGAGTATATTTTTTCCATTGATTTTTAGAGAGAATAGAAGGGCAGGAGAGAGAGAGAGAGAGAGAGAGAGAGAAAGAGAGAGGGGGGGTGAGAGAGACACATTGATTGGTTGCCTCCCTCACAAGCCCTGATCGGGGGCAGGGATCAAATCTTGACCAGGAATCAAACCTGAGGCCCTCCAGTGCACAGGCTGGTGCTCTAACCACTGAGCTGTGCCAGCTAGGGCTCATTGTAGTTTTGATTTGCATTTCCCTAATGGCTAATGATTTTGAGCATTTTTCATGTGTTTATTGGCCATTTATATGTATTCTTTGGAGAAATATCAATTCAAATCCTTTGTCCATTTTATTTATTTATTTTTATTACTCCTCACCTGAGGATATTTTTCCACTGATTTTTTTAGAGAGAGTGAAAGGGAGGGGGAGAGACAGAGAGAGGAAACATCAATGTGAGAGAGACACATTGATTGGTTGCCTTCAACATGCACCCCAACCAAGATACATGCCCTTAACCAGAATCGAACCCCGGACCCTTCAGCCCATGGGCCAACATTTTATCCACTGAGCCAAACTGGCTAGGGCCATTTAATATTTTTACGTTAAATTTATTGGGGTGACATTGATTTTTAAGGTTATATAGGTTTCAAGTGTACATTTCCATGATACATGATCTGTATATTATATTGTGTGCCCACCACCCAAAGTCAAATCATCTTCTGTCCCCATATATTTGGCCCCCTTTACCCTTTATACTTCCCCAACCCCCTTCCATCTGGTAACCATCATACTGTTGTCGGTGTCTATGAGTTTCCCTTTTATATCTGAAACACCACCGCCCAGCCCAACAGTGGAGAGCTGCACTGCAGAACCCCATGCTTTGTCAGGAGTCTGCTGGCTTAGTCACTGTTCGCTCCACTCCACTTGTCCTGCTGGACTTCCCTCCAGCAGCTCTCTGTTCCTCCTGGTCAAAGAAAGTGCCTGCTACCACTGGCTTCCTCCCCTTTCCAGGCTGAGTGCACCACGAGCTACAAGCTCTGGGCTGCAGGGCTGAGTCTGAGGGCCATCTGAGCTTCCCTCCTCTCTAATCTCCCCTTATAATTCTCGGTTGCCCACCTTTAGATGTTTCAATGCACAGGTCTTGCAGGTGTGCCTCTGTATTGAGCAGGGAATTCTTTGTTGAATTATAGTTGGTTAACTTGTTGAAATTTCAGGGGGAGAGGCCAAAGGGATCTTTCACTCGGCCATTCCTCTGATGGCAGTCCTATGTCCATTTTAAATTATGTTATTTGTCTCAAAGACCTATCTCTGCCCTAAAGTAGGGTTTCTCAACCTTGGCATTTTGACATTTGGGGCCAGATCATTCTTTTCTGTGAGGGATTTTCGTGTGTATTGTAGGATGTTTAGCAGCATCCCTGGTCTCTATCTAGATGCTAGTCACATGCCCCTCCCCCACTTGTGACAATCAAAACTGTGTCTAGACACTATAAATTCACCCTTGGGAGGGGGGCATAAAATCTCCCCTAGTCAAGAGCCGGTGCTCTAAAATATCCTCCTATGCAGCTAAGAAATACATGGAAATGTAACCCAGTTTTAAGTGGAATGTTGAGGGCAGAAGTTTATCTGAGTGGGTTGAGGATGAGACAAGAAACTGGATGGACCCTGGGGGTGTGAACTAATCTCCCCAATATTTATTTTATGAGAGATTAATATCAAGATTATAAATGAGACTTAGGGAACATTATGAGATAAACAGTAATCCTATATAATAAAAGGCTAATATGAAAATCGACTGAACGGTGGAATGACCGGTCATTATGACACGCACTGACCACCAGGAGGCAGATGCTCAACACAGGAGCTTCCCCCTGGTGTTCAGTGTGCTCCCACAGGGGGAGAACTACCCAGCCAGAAGCTGGGCTCATGGCTGGCGAGCACAGCAGCAGTGGCGGGAGCCTCTCCTGCCTCCGCGGAAGTGCTAAGGATGTCTGACTGCTGGCTTAGGCCTGTGGGACTATGCTGTCAGTCAGACATCCCCTGAAGATGCCTGGACTATGGAGAGGGCACAGGCCGGGCTGAGGGATGCCCCCCGAGTGCACTAATTCTGTGCACTGGGCCTCTAGTTTAATATAAAAACACAAAAGGAGTTGTAAGACTATATATGAAAGTATCAAAAGTATGGCATAGTATATCTAAAACAATAAGGTTTCTGAGAAGGGGAATTTACTATGAGCTGGTCTCTGGGGCAGAGTGTCATCCCTTGACCCTCCTAGGCATGAAGTACAAATGAATGTTAAGTGCTCTTGCCTTTCTTGGTAGGTAGCTCTCTTGGCTTCACTTCTCAGGTTAGTCTCATCTCTAGGTGTGGATGTGTACATATCTGTGTCAGAGATAGATTGTTGGGTTGCAAGGAATAGGACCCACTAAGTTAACTTTTTCATTAGGGAGGAATGCAAAGGCTATTAGAATCTACAGAAAGCTGAAAAGCAGGCTTCAGGAAGAACAGAACCCAAAGCAGCTTGAAAAGCCCTTGGAAAGAGCCATTTCTGGACATATGTACTCCAATGCTCTGCTCACAGCTCAGCTCCCGACCCACTCGGCCTCCATCTCTTAGTTCTAATTCCTGATGGAGGGAATCTGAGGATCTGAGAAACCACTGAAGAGGCCCTGTTGTGGCTCTCTTAATCAGGTGTCCCAACCCAATTCCCTGGCTGTTGGGTGGGGCAGTTTTCATAGAAGGGTTGGAATGGGGGAAGGGAGAACTAAAGAAATAGGAACACATCATAGATCCTTAAGCCATTCCACCACCTTTTTATCCTCTCACCCTTTTTTACCTCACTGACCCCCAAAACACACACCACGTCTCACAGAAATGGCCTTACTATTGTTTTCCAGCGAATACACAGCTACCATCATATTTCACTCTTCTTCAGTGCCTATGGCACTGTGGTCTTGACCTCAAGTATCCTGACATTAGAGAGGGGATGGGGTAGGTAAATTACTCATAATGTTTTTTATTTAATAATGACATGGCAGGCAAGTATCATCTAAACTGCAACGGGCTATATTAATAAGAGAAATGTTTGGGGAGTAGTGTCTGAATGCCCTTCATTCCAGTCCTCCCCCATTAGTGTAACAGTTGGGAATAAAGATGACTGAGATGTTGGAAGATGATACATCCTTCCCACAAGTTAATAAAGCGATGCCACCCTTCACCATCTATTAATTAAGAAAGTAATCCGTGCATGTGTTGAGTTTGCTATTTGAAACTCAAAGACAATGAAATCAGAACACTACGCAGATTTTTTTTTCTCATAAAGAAATGAATAACAAAATAGGGCCACAGAGCTAGAGTAATCACATTTTGAATGATTTCTCCTGAGCATGTCTTTAATAACCTGTATGTGTTAGGTAAGAAGAACAAAAAAAGGCAAAGTTAATTATTTAGGAAAAGCCTCATCAAGGAGTTTTGGTTACATTAGCTCAGGGTTTCTCGGCCTTGGTACTACTGATATTTGGGGTCAGATAGTTCTTCATTGTGGGGAGCAATCCTGTGCATATAGTAAGACTAGAGGCCTGGTGCATGAAATTCATGCACGGGAGGGTGTGTCCCTCAGCCTGACATGCACCCTCTCCAATCTGGGAGCCCTCAGGGGATGTCCTACTGATGGCTTAGGCCTGCTCCCCATGATTCTCTGCTCTCTGCAGGGCCTGCCTGCTCCACACCACAGTGACTGCCAAGCAGGCCATGCTGAGTGCTGCCTGTGGGCCACACTTGCCTGCTCTCCGGTCGCCACAGCGACAGCCAAGCAGGCCGTGCTAGGAGCTGCCTCCTACCTGCTGTCAGTCTCCACGGAGGTGATGAGGTTAATTTGCATACTCATTCCTGATTGGCTGGTGAGTGTAGTGGAGGGATGGTCAATTTACATGTTTCTCTTTTATTAGATAGGATGTTTAGCAGCATCCCTGGACTCTAACCAGGAGATTCCAATAGTAGCCCCACCCAAGTCGTGACAACCAAAAATGTCTCCAGCTATTATTAAGTGACCCCTTTGGGGCAAAATCACCCTAGATTGAGAACTATTGACTCAACCACATACATTCCTTCTTACTCCTCATCCCCTGGGTCCCTCCAGGGTTTGCAGTTTTAAACCCTGAGAACCAAACATTTCATACCAGGGCCATCTACATTTTCCAGGGAATTATTTGAAAAGAAATTGACTAGATCAAAGTTACTTTTCCCCATAACAAGAAGGACTCTTTGCATTTCTGTATTGAAAAGTGGCAGACAAAAAGAACAAAGGAAGAAGGTCTAAACAAAGGTATTTATTTAAGGCACTAGCTAAATGCTTTACTTACATTTAATTCCTATGAAATCCTCAGGGGCATTATTAGCCTTATTTTGTTGGTGAGAAAACTGAGGCTTAAAGAGTCTAAGTCATTTGCTCAAGAAGACACAGTCGTAATTTGGTAGTGAAGCTAGAAAGAAGTCTGAAGGCAAAGATCGGGCATTTAAGCATATTGCCTCAGTATATGCACTTAAAGTGATAGATATTTAATAAACCAAGGTGACTGATTTTTATGTTTTCTAAAAAGACAACTTTTAACCCTGGCCAGTATGGCTCAGTTGGTTGAGCATTGTACTGTGCACCCAGAGGTCACTGGTTCGATTCCCAGTCAGGGCACATACCTTGGTTGCTGGCTCCATCTCCAGTAGAGGGCATGCAAGAGACAGCTGAACCATGGTTCACTCACCAATGTTTCTCTCTCTCCCTCTCCCATCCTCCCACTCTAAAATCAATAAAAACATATTTTAAAAAATATAACTTTTATTATGGAGAATTACAACCATATGCAAAATTAGGCAAAACAGTGTCTTCCTATTTGTGCTGTTCATGTACTCCTTACCTAGCTTCAATGATGATCAACTCATGACCAATATTTTCCACAGTTGAGGGTGGAAAATCTAAGCACAGAAGAAGGAAATACATGAAATGTTGACAGTGTTAGTGATCACTAGTTATAAGGACTTTAGGGCTTTGTTCTTTTTTTTTACAATTATGTATTCCCCTAACCTTTTAAAATAATAAAGCAAAAATAAATTTTTTTGTTAATCTTCACCCAAGGATATTATTTCCCATTGACTTTTAGAGAGTGGAAGGGAAGGAGGGGGAGGTAGAGGGAGAGAGAGAGAGAGAGAGAGAGAGAGAGAGAGAGAAAGAGAGAAATATTGATGTGAGAGAGATGTGGTTACCTCCTGCATGCACCCCAACTGGGGCTGGGGATCAAACCTGCAACACAGATATGTGCCCTTGACCGGGAATCGAACCCGTTACCCTTTGGTAAGCAGGCTGATGCTCTAACCACTGCACACACTGGCCAGGGGTAAAGCAAAGATAATCTATATATCTATATACATAAAAGCCTAAGTGACCATTACGACCAACCGACTGGATCGACCGGTCAGCCAGTCACTATGACATGCACTGACCACCAGGGGCACTCAACACAGGAGCTTCCCCCTGGTGGTCAGTGCACTCCCACAGGGGGAGTGCCGCTCAACCAGAAGCTGGGCTCACTGGCTGGCAAGTGCAGCTGCAGTGGCAGGAGTCTCTCCCAACTCTGTGCAGTGCTAATGAGTGGCAGCAGCAGGCGAGTGGTGGCAGCAGGCGCAGTGGGCCAAGATAAGCACAAGCAGTGCAGTGCCTGGCCTCAGCTCGGGCTCCTCCCTGGCTGCCTGCCACTTGGCGCACTGCTACATCACTCAGGGGATGTCCCACTGCCGGTTTAGGTCCGATCCCTGCCGGCCAGGTCCAACTGCCGGGTTAGGCCTGATCCCTGCAGGTGGGCCTAACCCGGCAGTGGGACATCCCCCGAGGGGTCCTGGATTGTGAAAGGGCACAGGCCAGGCTGAGGGACCCCCCTCATCCCCCCACCCCCACACATGAATCCATGCACCGGGCCTCTAGTCCTATATAATCAAAGGCCAATGGCCGTAACAACCAAAATGACCAAACAAACGGTCACCAGGAAGTGCATGGAGTACCTCTTGGTCCCTCCCCTGTGGTCCACAGGCTCCTATCACAGCAAGGCTGGTGGCCGGCAGGTGGGCAGGGCGGTGAGCGGGTGGGCACGGTGAGGCAAGGGTAAAGAACTCGCCGCCACTACCATGGCTGCGGATCAGGCCCAGAGAGAGGCCTGGAGAGAGAGACAGCTGTCAGCGAGGCCGTTCTGGATTTCCCAGAGGAGCCAATGGCTGCCTAGGAGGCGGAGCTTTTGATGCTGACTCACATAGAAACCAACCAATCAGAACCAAATCTGGGTGAACTGTGAAGGCAGAACCTAAGGTGGGGCTGAGGAGGGGTTTTAAGGGCAACAGCTATTTGGTGTAAGGTGTAAGAAAGTGGTTCAATTTTTTAATGACCGGTTTGGCAGCAAAGTGCATATGGCTGGCTATCAGTCCAGATATAGGAGTTATGTATTTTTGTCTGCCAAAAGGTTCTCCTCCTGCTGAAAAAGGCTCCCCCCACCATTTAAGCAATCCTATCCTATCCTATATAATCTATCTATACTAATAAACGGGTAATATGCTAATTAGACATGGTCAACCGGCCATCTTCCAGACGTCCAACTTCCTTCTGGACGAAGCCATGGTGGTGGGGGCCGAGGCAGAGGCAGTTAGGGGCGATATCAGGCCGGCAGTGGAGCGCAGTTGGGGGCAAGATCAGGTCAGCAGGGGAGGGCAGTTGGGAGCAACCAGGCCGGCAGGGAAAGGCAGTTAGGGGTGAGATCAGGCTGGCAGGGGAGGGCAGTTGGGGGCATTAGGCAGGCAGGCAGATAAGTGGTTAGGAGCCAATGGTCCTGGATTGCAAGAGGGATGTTTAAAACTGGCAGTAGGACATCCCCCGAGGGGTCGCAGATTGGAGAGTGTACAGGCCATGCTGAGGGACACCCCCTGTGCACAAATTTCATGCACTGGGCCTCTAGTATATATATAAAAGCCTAAGCAACTGGCCAACCAACTGACCAGCCAACCAGCCGGTAGCTATGAAGCACACTGACCACCAGGGGGCAGACGCTCAATGCAGGGGCAGAAACCACAGGCATGGAAACATAGAACAGACTGATGAATCTCAGAGGGAAGGGGGGAGGGTGGGAAGAGATTAACCAAAGATCTTATATGCATTATACATAGTAGAGGCCCAGTGCATGAAATTTGTGCACTTGTGGGGAGGGGGTCCCTCAGCCTGGCCTGCACCCTCTTGCAATCTGGGATCCCTCGGGGGATGTCTGACTCCTGGTTTAGGCCTTTCTTCATTACCTTCATACCTTTATAATTACTCATTCTAAAATGATACACTTCTTACTATTTGGTTACCCAAAGGTACAGTTTGTATGGGAATGGGATGATAAATGCTTGATTTTTTTCCCTCTAGTTCCCAGTTTTCAAAATAATGCATTTGTTCCATTGCATTCTCCAATGCAGACAACTGAGGTTTTTTGTGTGTGTGTTTTTTTTTTTTTTGTAGTATTATGAACTCATGGATTTAAACATATTTGATGGATTTTAATACATTGCTGTTCTTATCCTTATTGATGCTTAAACTTTCCATCTTTGGCTGGCAGGAGTTTTCCCAAGTTGGCTTCTGAGTCCTTTTGACAATTTCTATCCTTTTTAAAGAAAGGATAATAGAACTTCTGTATTCACATGAGTATTTTTTAAAAATATATTTTATTGATTTTTTTACAGAGAGGAAGGGAGAGGGATAGTTAGAAACATCAATGAGAGAGAAACAGTGATTAGCAGCCCCCTGCACACCCTCTACTGGGGTTGTGTCCGCAACCAAGGTACATGCCCTTGACCGAAATTGAACCTGGGACCTTTCAGCCCGCAGGCCAATGCTCTATCCACTGAGCCAAACCAGTTAGGGCTCACATGAGTATTTTTATCTTCACATTTTTGCTCCACAGGTGTTACTCAAAGTGTGGATCTCAGGTAATACCTGTGAGCTTGATAGAATGTCAAATTGATGGGCCCTTCCCTGGCCTACTGAATTAGAATCTCCAGGAAACTGAAGTTTAACAAGTTCTCCAAGTGATTCTTATGAAAATTGAAATTTGAGAACCTCTGCTCTCCAAGAAGAATTGACCTCTGAGGGCACAGTAATCATTGTGGGTTATTTCTGATATGTTTGAAATAACCAAAAGTCAACTGATAGTCTAATAGGTGAATGATAAATCTGGTTAATACCTCTTTGGATCCTAAAATTTCTATTTGATTATATAATAACTGATTTTCATAAGGGGTCTTATAAACTTGCCATGGTGAAAATTTCAAAAGGATTATGCCAAAATGTTTTGAGCAATAGTGGTGTTATATGTGCTAGGGATCGCCATGGTTTAATGCTAGTGGTTTTGTTCCTTTGAGTTCCTACACTTGAATGTTCTCCCGACTATTTTGCAGAAATAATTATTTTTATTTGAAAGTGTGCTTTCCCATGCTTGTTTACTTGCTTATTTAAAGGAACTTCTTGTAGCAAGGATGTGCTTATGTAAGAGCACATTGACTATATATAGTTACTCTCAAGTACCATTAGTCAGTCATTTGACATAGGCCCTTAACTGGCACTAAAGTAGACTAGATGCTTAAAGTGATTGCTTTTGGACATATTGAAGGTTTTTATATAGCCAGCTTCTTGGGACACACACACTTATAGGGTTTATTTCTTTCAATGCAAACTAATAGAGAGCTTCGGGAAAAAAGAAAGCATAACAGTTTGGGGGTCAAAACCCATGTCTTAATAAAGTCCCTTGTCATCTCTGCTTTACCATAGTGGTTTTCAACTGTTTTTTTTTTGTTTTGTTTTGTTTTGTTTTGGTTCTTTGTTCAGCATTTTTAAAAGTCCTGGTACTGTGCCCAGGCTGATGAAGCCAGAATCTCTAGGAAGTGGGAACCAGGCCTCAGTGGTTTTGAAAGCTCCCCTGGTGATTCTAATGTGCAGCCAAGGCTGAGAAACTTGTGAAGTGAAGCAGAGACAATGAGAGACTTTAAGACATGAACTTTGACCCCTAAAGTGTTAGGCTCTATTTTTTCAAGAATAAGATATCTGATAGACTTGTGGGTCTTTTGAACGATCATTTCTCACTGGCACCACCCGGTATCATTTAGAGATTTCACTCACACAGAACATAACCTAGTGAATCCACTTCTGCTCGTGTTATGGAGGAAGAACCCATCAACTGCTACTCTTTGGAAGATTTATTAGAGGATGTGGAGACATTATCTTGAATGAGTGTTTCATGATGATATTGTCTACTGGCTCCTATGAGTGAGTCAAATATGGGATTTATAGGGGCTTAATAGAAAGTTTTGTATCATTAAACGTCAAACCAAATGAAAAGCTTTCAACATGAAGGCTAGAGAATAAACTGAACAGAGCATGGGAAATGTCGAGCTTCAGGGGCAGCATACAATGAGCAGGAGCAGGAGCAGGAGCAGGAGCTTTGCAGTTCAACAGGCCTGAGTTTGAAACTCAGCTCTGCCACTGACCTTGGGCAAATTACTTAACCTCTCTAAGCACTGATTCTTATCTGCAAACCTGGCACAGTGCCTGTGCCTGACATAGAGGAGGGTTTCATAAATTACTAAGTATTAAAATTACAGCTCTAGCTGGTTTGGCTCAGTGGATAGAGCATCAGCTTGCAGACTGGAGTCCTGAGTTTGATTTCAGTCAAGGGCAGATGCCCGGGTTTCGGGCTTGATTCCCGTAGGGGGCATGCAGGAGGCAGCTGATTAATGATTCTCTCTCATCATCAATGTTTCTATCTCTCTCTCTCCCTCTCCCTTCCTCTCTGAAATCAATAATAGTAATAATAATAATAAAATTACAGGCGATGTATTGTTTGAATATCTGAGATGAGATACCAGGTCCAGCTCATGCTAAGGAAGGTGTAGTAGGCAGAATAATGCCCCCCTGAAAGATGTCTACATTCTAATTCCCAGAACCTGGGTGTATGTGACTTTACATGGCAAAAGGGATTTTACAGATGTAATTTAAAAATTTAAGATGAGAGAGACTATCCTAGATTATTCAGGTGGGCCCAATGTGATCACAAGGGTCCTTTCAAGTGAAAGAGGCAGGCAGGGGAGTTAGAGATGTGACTACTGAGGCAGACAGAGGCTGGAATGAGACAATTGCTGGCATTAAAGATGAAAGGGAGAGGGCCATGAGCCAAGTAATGCGGATAGCTCTAGAAGCTGGAAAAGGCAAGGAAACGGATTTCCTCCTAGAACCTCCTGAAGAAATGCAATCTTGCTGATACCTTGATTTTAGCCCACTGAGACCCATTTCAGACTTCAGACCCCAAGGACTTTAAGATAATAAACATGTATTGTTTTTAAACCACTACTTTTGTGGTAAATTGTTACAATAGCAATAGGAAACTAATGCAGAAGATTAAACTAATCTCTCTGAGAATCTAAAGATTCTGAGTACAGATTTTGCAAGATGAAGATTTCACTGTGGACTCCATGCCATTCATAATTGAGTAGTATAACGTCTAAGGATTATAATAATAGTTTACTTGTTAATAAACTTACCTATCCCAGTCTTGATTACTCACTTGCCAGTCAAGCACATTTGTTTTTGTTTGTTTTAAAATGTATTTTTATCGATTTCAGATAGAAAGGGAGAGGGAAAGAGAGATAGAAACATCAATGATGAGAATCATTGATCCGCTGCCTCCTGCACGCCCCCTTGCTGGGGATCAAGCCCGAAACCCGGGCATGTGTTCTTGACTAGAATCGAACCCAGGACCCTTCAGTCTGCAGGTTGACACTCTATCTGCTGAGCCAGACCAGCTAGGGCTGTCAAGCACATCTGTATGACATTGAGGTCTCAGGCACGCTCCTCAGGACTCCAGTATTTGCTGCAGTGTCGGGAGACTGCCTGGTGGGAGAGCAACAAGGAAGAGAGCTGGTTATGGCACATCAATAACCAGGAAGGACAACTCTTTAGGAATACCAGACATGTAAATTTGGTCAACTACTCTAGAGGACAAATTGATAATAGTAGCAGAAAACACGCATACAAAACCTGAAAAATGCAAGTACTCTGACTCAGCAATTCTACGTGTAGGAAAATTAATTCTAGGGGGGAAATCTGGATTAGTATGCATATCAGTCACCTGCTTCAAAAAATCCTTTTGTGGTCCTCATAATTGCTTATAGAATAACACTTGGGGAGACCGAAGAGCAAGAGCAGTACATCCACTCACATTGGATAATTAAGACTGGCAGGTGTTTGTACTGGCCATAGCTTGGTCTAGACTTGAACCTGGTTAGATTAACCTCAAAAGTCCCTGAGTCACCTTTGCTACATTTGATCTTTTTCATGAAAATCACTGAAATGGTGATTGTGACTAAGAGTTCCAATGTTAAGTTGGTGCCTGCCCTTGAACATTTATTATAAACTATTATCCAATTTTGTGGCTTAAATAAATTAAAAATATTATATGTCTGTGTAATTGAGCCATTAAGTGTTGAAAATTACCTATGTTCTTACTTATCCACTGACATTCAGATAATATATTGGGCACACAAAAGTTGTGAATCCAAATTATGCTCAAATCCAAGTGAGGAATCTTTATTCATTTTTTTCTCTTGTATTATCTGTTTCAGCCATATGTCTGGACCCATCAAGGAGAAACCAAAATTTACACAACATTCTTGAGTATGATGGCGGCTGCATTTGGAGTTTTGATTATACTGCACTACACGTGTGATTATTACTTGTAAACAGATTAGATATTAATTAGACAATAAGTGATTGTAAAGCACTTAGAAAATAAAAGTGTTTATAAATACCACCAAGTAATAGCAACAATAATTCTTTACTGACTACACAGCTGTAATGTCAATAAGAATTATTTATTCCAGCTAAGGGCAGCTTTAATTTATGCAAAATAAAAAGCTGTTAACGTATCTGTTTTGCTACAGGAAAACAAAATACATCATACAGATTTTATCATCAGCATTTAGATAAATACATCTTATTTTGATTAGAACAACTCATCTCTTTTAGGACCTTCTCAAACACAGGCACAACCATTATGGTATGGTGTCTTTGAGTGCTAAGAACTGGAGCTCTTTACTGATCATCATCTCTAACTCATGCCAAATATTCATTTCCTTTAAGTATAAGATGTAAAATGACATTTCATGAGTGCCATTTGCATTCCTGCAGTAGGTTTGTCATGTTGGGTCTGTGCAGTTGCTCCCCAGCACCTTATACAGCTATCCTTAACCTCAATACATTTTGGTCAAATGAATGAATAAAAGTTAACTCTTTTTTTTATTATTATGGAAGCCGGAAAAAGAAGAAAATCCGCCCTAACCGGTTTGGCTCAGTGGATAGAGCGTCGGTCTATGGACTGAAAGGTCCTAGATTCGATTCTGGTCAAAGGCATGTACCTTGGTTGTAGGCAAATCCCCAGTAGGAGGTGTGCAGGGGGCAGCTGATAGATGTTTCTCTCTCATCAATGATTCTGACTCTATGTCCCTCTCCCTTCCTCTCTGTAAAAAATCAATAAAAATATATTTTTTAAAAAGAAAGAAAATCCATGTGAAGAATAAAGTATTTTCATTTTATCATTTGATTTTGTTTTTCAAAAAATAAGTTTTGAAGCTCTGACTACTTTTTATGTCTGGCCATTATTTTTTCCCCTAATGGCCCTTATAGGTCGTAGACTTGTATTAGCTTGGCTCTTGACCTACCAGTGAATCTGGCAAAGCATTTGTGTTTATTTTTCTGTCATAAGTAAATTCAAGCACCAACAATGAGTCCAGGTCCATGGTTTCAGAGATATGAAATGAACCGAATAAATACAAGTGAAGAGTACTTCATGTTACATGAATTCAGTAGAAGAGGAGTGAAGGGGTTATTTTGGATGATGAGATGTGCATGAGTTAGCAATCTTGTTAACAGAGCAAATCCAACTATATCAAAGAGTGAGGCAGTGCCCTGGCTGGTGTGGCTCAGTTTGTTGGAGCACCACCCTGTGCACCGAAAGATTGTCGGTTCAATTCCCAGTCAGGGCACGTGCCTAGATTGTGGGTTCGATCCCCAGTTGGGGTGCATGTGGGAGGCAGACAGTCCATGTGTCTCTCTCACATCAATGTTTCTTCTCTCTCTCTCTCTCTCTCTCTCGCTCTCTCTCTCTCTCTCTCTCTTTCTCTCTCTCTCTAAAAAAATAAATTTTAAAAAAGAGTGAGCCCTAACCGGTTTGGCTCAGTGGGTAGAGCGTCGGCCTACGGACTGAAAGGTCCCAGGTTCGATTCTGGTCAAGGGCATGTACCTTGGTTGCGGGCACATCCGCAGTAGGGGGCGTGCAGGAGGCTGTTGATCGATGTTTCTCATTGATGTTTCTAACTCTCTATCCTTCTCCCTTCCTCTCTGTAAAAAAAAAAATCAGTAATATATATATTTTTTAAAAAGAGTGAGGTGGTGTGGTGGAAAATAAAGCAAACTTTGATTCAAGAGACCTGGATTCAAATGATACTTCTGCCATTTACTGTGTGACCCTGCTCATGTCACTTAACCTCTCTAAATCTATTTACTCATTTGAAATTTTTCACGATTAATAGTTGTCAATCTCAGAGTGCTATTATGATATAATTCAATGTATGAAAGCACCAAGTGAGGGGTGGAATGCTTTACAATGAAAAAAATTATTACCATCATTTTCCCAGAGTGGGTGAAAATGATTTATGCAGGGGTTTCATTACTTAGTATAGTGGAATTTTTGTTTTTTGGCTTATGTCAGGTTTTAGGCCCAAACCATGAGCCACATGGGGAAGTGGCTCAAATTAGAACCATGAAAGTAACAAAATTCCATAGCAGGTAATAATGGTTTCCAGGTAACCTAGAATTCTTTGGTCAACTTCACCTTTCATTTCCCTAGTCTCTTTCTTTTTGATGAAGTCTTCTGTGGTGAACCTGGGGCAGTGAGGAAAAATGAGTAAAGAAGAAAAAGGAGATATGAAGGAAAGACTGATGCCTAGAATAACGGTAAGGGGTGGAGGGGGGGAGGACTTGGAAGGAAGGAGACTTTACATGTGGCTTTAATAATATTAAGAGCTGTGTAATATGTGTAGGGGCATACAAACTAGCTAAACCACTGAAAATTTTCAGTATACTTGACCTAACATTTTTTACAATGGCTATACAATTTCTAGCAGGATGACTAGATTAAAAATTGAAAAATAAAAGGGAAGGGTATTTTTAAAGAAGAAAAGGCTTCAATGTAATGCCTACTGAAAAATAGACTTTCATATACCAGGTTTTGACTCATTTTCATCCACATGTAATGATATGAAAGGTATTTCATCATAAGAAACAGATCATATTAAAACTTTGTGATGAGACGCTGAAATAGGGCCTTAGTTGGAGATCCCCCAGAAGCAGATGCTGAGACAAGGATTCAAGTTCAAGTAGTTGATTTGGGAAGTCAGCCCAGGAAACACCCTCAGGAGAGTGGATGAGTGAGCTAGTCAAGCCGGCTACCACCATGGTGAGTGGAAATTAATGCCACTGGGGAACTCTGGAGTCATGTAGAGGACTTGGGTTTTTGTACATTCACTCCTGTAAATCATTGGTTGAGAGCTCTTGGGGGAGGGAAGGGGTCAGATCTGCCTCAGTGGTGGTGTGGGTGAATGGGTGAAGGGGGCAGGTGTTTCCCATGGCCAAAGAAAGCCAGAGAGATGCAGGTGCTGACAGTTGGCAGTGGGTCAGTTTACCACAATGATAAGGCCCGAGGGGATGGGTTAGGGCTCAGACAGCCTCTGCTCCGAAGAGATTCTTTTAGCTCTTCCCTGCAGATCTTTGGAAATGATATTTTCGACAACTTTTTTTTTAACATATTTTTATTGATTTCAGAGAGGAAGGGAGAGGGGTAGAGAGAATCATTGGTCAGCTGCCTCCTGCACGCCCCCTACTGGGGATCGAGCCTGCAACCCAGGTTTGAGTCTGGTCAAGGGCACATGCCTGGGTTGTGGGCTCAATCCCCAGTGGGGGACATGCATGAGGCATCCAATCAATGATTCTCCGTCATCACTGATGTTTCTATCTCTCCCTCCCTCCCTTCCTCTCTGAAATCAATAAAAATATATTAAAGTCTGTTACTGTGTACTGACAAATGTGCCCTATGGAGTTTTTAGCAATGTTAATACCTGTATAGATTTGTGTAACTATTACCATCCTCAGGATTTGAACAATCCCTTCTCCCCACATAACCCCTGGGTTATGGAATATTTAGTTCCATTGTGTGAAATTAACTGACCATTCTCAACTAATCATCTTAATAGCATTATGAAGTCCCCAAGTTAAAATAACCCATGTAGGTATTATTAAGATGTTTAGCTCCAGCTGGTTTGGCTCAGTGGGTAGAGCATTGGCCTTTGGACTGAAGGGTCCTGGGTTCGATTCCAGTCAAGGGTGCACACACACACACACACACACACACACACACACGACATTTAGGGTTGCAATAGCAGTCAAGACTCTGTCCCTGGAGTGAGTGGTAAGGAACCCTCTAAGAGAAGTGCCTGAAAGTGTCTATTTCTGCACATTAGGACTGTGAGACATACCGATATTCAACCTCTGGCCTGTGGGGTGAGAGATAAGAGGAAGCCAAGACAAGGCTGGATGGAATAGGAATGGAATTGGTAGTAGTTACAGAGTTGACCCTCAAGACAGAAGACAAGTCTAAATTGTGAGGTTCAAGGACTTAGGCTGAATATGTGTCAAGTGTGACTTATATTTAACATAATGGCACTGCTAGGTAAGGGTCTGACTTGGGTGACACAATGAAGATACTCATCCTAGGTAGAGGCAGCGTCTTGATTTGATGGAAATGAGGAGGGAGGAAGTGGGCAGAAAGACCTCTTTTCAGATGACCCAAATGTCACTGGAATTCTTGCATCATTGGAGTTTTCTCAAGCATCTATATATATATATAAAAAGCCAGCGACTGTAATGCTGTAATGACCGGAACCATAAGGACCAGAATGACCAGTTGCCATGACGCCCACTATGGCCAGTGAACTGGCCTGATCAGGGGGTGGGGCCAGCTGGCCAACCTCCTGTGGCCCCTCCCCCTGGCTGGCCCCGCCCCTGATTGCCCCCCACCCCAATAGGGGGTGGGGCCAGCTGGCCAACCTCCTGTGGCCCCTCCCCCTGGCTGGCCCCGCCCCTGATTGCCCCCCACCCCAATAGGGGGTGGGGCCAGCTGGCCAACCTCCTGTGGCCCCTCCCCCTGGCTGGCCCCGCCCCTGATTGCCCCCCACCCCAATAGGGGGTGGGGCCAGCTGGCCAACTTCCTGAAGCCCCTCCCCTCACCTGGCCCCAACCCAGATCAGCCCCCCACCCCGATCAGGGGCAGGGTCAGCTGGCCAACCACCCACAGCCCCTCCCCATGGCCAAGCCCACCCCCAATCGGCTCCCCAACCCCAATTGGAGGTGGGGCCCACTGGCCAATCACCCACAATCTCCTCCTCCCAACAGGCCTAGCCTGGATCCACCCTGATTGGGGCCAGGCCGGCCAGACCCCACCCATGCACAAATTTGTGCACTGGGCCTCTAGTTGGTAATAACTGAGATGTCAAGTGATGTCATTCTGATTTAAAGTGGTAGGCTCTATAACTGTCAATCTCTGCTGCAGACTCCATTTTCTTCTTCTGTTAAGGTAAGTCTCTTTGCTTATTTAAAGAGTAATCCTATATAATAAAGAGGGGATATGCAAATTGACCATCACTCCACCACAAAGATGGCAGCGCTCACAGTGGAGGCAGTGGGGGGGGGGGGTTCCATAACACAAGATGGTTGCACCCACAGCGCAGGCTGAGTTCCCGTAACGAGCCTTAATAAGCAATCAGTAGGGACCTGAGGCTGTGCCCTCCCCAGCCCCCCCTAGTGGGGCTTGAAGGGGGACCTCAGGACATGCCCCCCAGCCCCAGCACTGGGCCAGGGGATCTGAGGCCGAAACCCAGCCCCGGCACCGGGCCGGGAGACCTGAGGCCATACCTCCACCTGGCAGGGATTGACAGGGGACTTCAGGCAACGCCCCCCGCCTGGCGGGGATTGACGTGGGACCTCAAGGTGTGCCCCCCGCCCAGTAGGGTTTGACAGGGGACCTCAGGCCACGCCTCTTACCCTGGTGCCAGGCCAGGGGACCTCAGGCCACGCCCACCACCTGGTGGGGTTGATGGGGGACCTCAAGATGTGCCCCCACCCTGGTACCGGGCTGGGTGACCCGAGGCCACGCCCCCTGCCTGGTGGGGCTTGACAGGGGACCTCAGGCTGCGCCCCCCACCCGGTGGGGATTGACAGGGGCCCTCAAGGTGTGTCTGCTACCCCGGTGCTGGGCCGGGGGACCTCAGGCCATGCTGGGCCGGGGGACCTCAGGCCTGCCCCCCCACCCAGCGGGGCTTGATGAGGGACCTGAGGCTGCACCCTGCTCCCGGAGGGGATTGATGGGGGACCTGAGGCTGAGCCCCCGCTCCCAGTGCCAGGCCGGGGGAACTATGGCTGCACCCCCCACCCAGTGGGGCTTGACAGGGGATCTCAGGCCACGTTCCCCACCCTAGCGCTGGGCCAGGGGACCTCAGGCCATGTTCCCCACCTGGCGCGGCTTCATGGGGGACCTGAGGCTGCGACCCTGCCTGGCGGGGCTTTACAAGGTCTGGATCTAGCCCAATGGTGGTGGGGCTGGCCAGGTTTGGGTCTCTCATGATTTCGAGGTGCATGTAAGTGGGCGGGGACTTGACTCTGGGTCCCATGGTACGCCCCAGACTCTGACAGGAGGAAGATTTTCATATACATTTTCCTAATTTTCTTTCATCTCTGATTCTTCTATTATAGAGAAAGGGCAAATAGCAATATTAAAGTATTTCCTCTAATTAATCCCCTTTTAATGTGCACAAATTTCGTGCACCGGGCCACTAGTAAAAAATAATGATCCCTTACATTAGTATAGCGCAGTGGTCGGCAAACTCATTAGTCAACAGAGCCAAATATCAACAGTACAATGATTGAAATTTCTTTTGAGAGCCAAATTTTTTAAACTTAAACTATATAGGTAGTTTGCTTCTTCTTTGTAGCCATGTCAAACAGGGCACCTAAAAAATGTTTCATTTTATAATAATAAAGCCACCAACACAAGATAATTACAATTCTTATATTGATGACAAAAATACCTGTAGGATTTGCAGCTGGTTGGAAAAACACAGGTAACTTTATGCTTTGAGTAGGTACTTTTGTCACCCGCCTGCCATTTGCGGACACGACTAGCACTAACCACTGCACAATGAGACTGCTGACTGACTGGCTCACTTAACTCGTGCATGAATCGCCCCCCCTCCCCGACCCGCGCTGAATATCCCGGGGCCCGTCTGCACCGCGTCGCCCGACCTACCGACACCCCCCACTTCTTCTAGAGCCACTTCTTCAAAATAGACTCGCCCAGGCCGAAAACCAACTTCTGCGCATGGGCCACGAAGTTTCAATCCCACTGTACATGCGCACCCGCACGTGGTATTTTGTGGAAGAGCCACACTCAAGGGGCCAAAGAGCCTCATGTGGCTCACGAGCTGCGGTTTGCCGACCACTGGTATAGCACATTCTAATTTACAGAGTGCTTTCACATGATACCTTATTTGATCTCCCAAATTCTGTGAGGGAGGCAGAGCAGGTATTTTTATCTCATCCTTTGGACTACTGGTTCTCAAAGTATGGTTCCAGGATCTGCAGCGTTAGTATCACGTAGGAACTTGTTAGACTGTGAATCCTGGCCCCTCCCCAGAGCTACTGAATCAAGTCTTCAAGGGGGGGAATCATTTGCATTTCTAACAAGTTTCCAAGTGATGCTGATGTTGGTGCTGCTGGTCGTGGACCACACTTGGATGAAAACCACTGCTATACATTAAAATGAAAGATCTAGAAGCCCAGGGACTTACCTTAAGAGGACTCCTATCTAGGTGCTCTTTCTACACCTGCTGCATCCCTGGCCCACACCCCATCCTTTCAATTCCAGCTCTATTGCTTATGAGCAGGGGTCCTCAAACTACGGCCCGCGGGCCACATGCAAATACAAATATTGTATTTGTTCCCGTTTTGTTTTTTTTACTTCAAAATAAGATATGTGCAGTGTGCACAGGAATTTGTTCATAGTTTTTTTTTAAAACTATAGTCCGGCCCTCCAACGGTCTGAGGAACAGTGAACTGGCCCCCTGTTTAAAAAGTTTGAGGACCCCTGCTTATGAGTTTGAGGCCCTGAGCAATTACTCTAAATTGCAATTTCTTCACCTGTAAAATGGGGATAATAGGATCAACTTCTTTGGGTTCTTATGAAGATTAAACAAGATCTAGGTAAAGTACTTAGCACTGTGCCTGTGCTTAATAAATGCTAGTAATTACCATGACTTTTATTAATATTATTAAAAGTGCAATATTTCACAAGAATGAATACCTTCATAAGTTTTTTTGAGTGTATGTCCCTCTTAAAATAGGGGGGTATTCCTGACTGATTCAAACATTGTCACTTCCTCTTTAACACCCCATTTGGGATGTTTGTGTGATTGCCACGAGCATTTGCTGAGAGCTGGGTGCTTAGGAGGTGGAGCAGAGGAAATGAGCATGTGGAACAATGTATGGAAGGGCAAACAACAGCAACTTTACTGAGGAAACAGAATAGGGGACCAGGGGGAGTATGGCTGAGGGAGGAAGCAATTGGAGAGAGCAGTCAGGGGTAAAAGGCAAGTTATTGAAAACAATTTACCTCCTTCAAAGTCGCCCCCCTCACCGCCCCCCCGCAAGGGCTAGGCTCCAGGAGGTGTAGCCAAGCCTCAGGGGATCTGTCCTGCTCTTGTTGCAGTCAAGGGGTGAACACTCAGGTGCTCACAATAAATGCCCTGAGAAGCCCTCCAGGGTTAGCGGACAATTGCGGGCACAGGGAGTTTGGGCTCAAAAGTGGCTTTGTCTTCAAAGTGACTCCTGTTGGGCAAATTTCTGACTGGACCACATCAAACGCGCCAGGGACATGGTTCTTTTTTAGCAGAGGTCTACAGTGTTCTTTCTTGGGGCATCCTGTCCCCGCCTCCGGAAGCGTTTTTTATCTTATCTGGGTAATGCAGCCCGGGTCCCTTTCCCCAGTGGACTGAGACCTTTGCAACTGAATTAAAGAAAAGAAACAAAAGCGGCAAGTTCGGCCCCGTGGGCACGGCAGGCCGCCAATGGGCGCGGCCGCTCCCTAGCGGAGTGGTACTATGATGACAGTAGCCAATCAGCGCGCTCCATGCAAATGGGGTACTGTATCCCGCACCGCAGCTCCAGTGCCATCTGCTTGTTCTAGTGATAAACTGAGGCCTTGCCTCTCGGCTTCTCCCAGAACGAAAGGGGCGGGGGTTGGGGGGTAACCTCTTTACTCCCCCCAGGATAGATAGAAAGAAGTGATGAAGAAGGGGGATGGGTAAGGAAGAGAAAAATACCTGAGAAAGAAAACCTTCTCTGCCTGGGAGGAGACTGACGGGGTGTAGAGCTTGGAGGGAGCATTCACTGGCCATGCCAGTACTTACCACTGATGCTGAGTCAGAAACAGGTATCCCAAAATCCCTTTCCAATGAGCCTCCCTCAGAAACCATGGAGGAAATAGAGCACACATGCCCACAGCCTCGACTGGTAAGTAAAGACAAAGGATGCAAATGTATGCGTGGCTTTGGCACAAAAGAATTCCTTATGCGCCTGCAGCCAGCGAGGAAAAAGATGCTGAGGATTTTCATGTAAATGAGAATGGAGCTACCGCCTAATCCTTCTCAGCTGTTTATATTTAGCTTCTCTACCCGGCGCTGCTCTCCGCTTACAAAGCATTATTGTACCGGTTGGGTAGGAAACGGGCTGCTTGGGCTCTGCTGTGTTTTTGTGCTTGGGAGGAGGGAATGGCCTTTTTCCTTTTAAGTGTGTTCTCGTCTGAAGATAAAAAGAAAAAAAGCCACAGTGCAATTTACAAAATGGTATTCTTTTCGCAAAGCTTGGGACGAGTCCGTTAAGTTCTCAGTCCTAGATAAGGAATGATTCGGTCTTCAACTAATGTTGGTGCCTAATGCCAGTTTGGTAAAAATGAAAACGACATGGAAGCAAACTTCCCCATTTGCTTGAAAATGTCAAAATAACTAAGCAAAAGAGTCCCTCGATGATGTATTTAGAAATAACGTGTATCTTAAATGAATTGCAAGCATTTCCGGGTCTGCTGTCAGGGTTTCTCTTCAGGTATGGGAACCTGGGGGAGCTGCATTTACTTAGCAAGGGGCTGCATGCCTTTAATAAGTGCAAATGGAGCACTTAGCGCTTCCTTCCTTCTCATTAACTGAATCAAAAACAACAAATGGGTAGCGGGTTTTCGGTGGCCTGGAGTCTTGTGGAACTTGGGGAGACCTCTCTTTGAACCCTCAGATCCAAGCCATACACTGTTTAGAGCTATATTTTCTCTCTAGCATTTCCCTCAAGTTAAAGGGTGCAATATTTTGATTGGCTGTGGAGTTTGACCCTGGGAAGAGGTTTTTTTTTATTGTTTTTTAAGGATTTTGTGATGTAGTATTTTCCGTGAACTACCCCAATGAGGGCTCACAGATTCCAAAGCCAGCCCATCATGAAACTGTTATTTCTTCATAAGGGTTCATAAGGATTCAAAGGCAGGCTTAGGACAACTTCCTAATACATGAAAACAAAGGAAGTTATATTAGAGCCCCGGGGCCTTTTGTTCACTGTGCTTCTGTTTTTTCAAAAATATATTTTGTTAAGGCAATTTGATATTAACTGCTCCCCAGCACTTTAAGCCACTTATTGAATGTCATACATAAACGTTTTACCTATGTTCTCAAAAGATACAAACCATCCCAATAAGGAATTCCTTTGAGCTACTAGATATCTCATGTTTTAGCATAGAAAAAACTGACCACTAAAAACGTGTCACCCAAAATGTTTTTAAAAGTTAAACCCAATGTTCCAACTTGCATCAGACTTGCTGACAGGTAGGTAAAGGGTAGGGGAGAGAAAGGCAGCATCCAGTTCCAATTTGTGTATCGGTTGAGTCTCTTGTGCCAACTTCTTTTCCTTCCCTTTTTTGCCTTTTAGCGATTCTTTCCCTTGCTTGCTTCTGCCTGAGAGGGTGGGCAGAGGAAATCAAGGGAAGGAAGCAAGTTCAAGTACTTTTCACTTTCACTTGTAACAGCTCAGCCTGGAGTTAACTCCCAAGAACCATGCAAAGCTGGCAATGTTATACTTCCATCTTCCTGCTGCTTTAGAAATGAGGAAACTGAGGTTCAGAGAGGGTAAGTGACTTCCCCAAAGTCACATTGCTTCAAAGGGGTAGATCTGGGATTTGAACCCAGAGCTCTACCCTTACAAAGTGGAAGATTTCCCCCCTGCAACACACTCTTAGGTGAGAAACATCCCCTTCCCATCTTTTTGGCAGTTCTGGCTTAAAGTGTGTGTGTGTGTGTGTGTGTGTGTGTGTGTGTGTGTGTGAAGAATATACAACAGTTCCACTGTTAAAGTGACTGCTTTGTTCTGTTTTTTTTTTTTTTAATCCTCACCCGAGTATATTTTTCCATTGATTTCTAGAGAGAATGGAAGAGAGAGGGAAAGACAAAGAGAAATATTGATGTGAGAGAAACACATCAATTGGTTGCCTCTTGCACAAGCCCCTACTAGGCCCCTGGCGGGGGAGGAGCCTGCAACCAAGGTACATGCCCTTGACCGGATTCAAACCAGGGACCCTTTGGTCTGCAGGCCGATGCTCTATCCACTGACCCAAACCAGCTAGGGCTGCTTTGTTCTACTTTTGATAAAAATGTTCTATGTTGTCCATCATAATCATGATCTGCTGAAAACGGGCTCTGTTTAAATAGGGACTGCAACCAACTTGTAAACCACTGCACTCAATTCTTCGAAGTGCCTTTTCTCTGATCAGCAAACTTTGATCACTGTAGGGGTATATCTAAATTTTGATTTACACTTCAGAGCCCAACTTTCCTTTGCTAAGGATTTTACTTTAAGGATGCAGGCACGTGTGAACTACTTAATAACAAAGTTTGCTCCTGAAGAGAATGAATGGCAAGTGAAAATGCTAAACTTGCATTTCTTTGGAAGGTTTTAGTAGTTTCTGTTGATCTTTAGCTTTGCTGATATCTTCACATTTCAAATTATATAAATTCTGGGTTTTTCCCAGCACCCAAGCACATTTGTCCAAAATTACACATGGGCCCCTGCCGCCACAGTGGCGGCAAGGTGTGGCTGCTGCGTAGCTTTGGAAAGTGCATGAAAGACTTGAGAGATTTACCTGCAGAAGACAGGCTCCTTCTCCCACTTGTCACCAAACTTGAATTCATACCGTTTAGAGAAAACAGGACTCAATAATAAAACATTCTTTTTTAAAGTAGCAATTACGAAAGTGGTTGTCATGTGCTTTTTTTTAACTTTTTTTTTTTTATTAATCTTCACCCAAAGACATTTTTTTCCATTGATTTTTAGAGAGAGTGGAAGGGAAGGGGAGACACACACAGAGAGAAACATCAATGTGAGAGAGGCACATCGATTGGTTGCCTCCTGCACGGGCCCCGACCAGGGCCAGGGATCGAGCCTGCAACCAAGGCATGTGTCTTTGACCAGAATTAAACCCGGGGCCTTTCAGTTCTCCGGCCGATGCTCTATCCACTGAGCCAAACTGGCTAGGGCAGAGTGGTTGTCATTGTATTAGCTGATGCACACACTGGCTCCCCAAACTCTTAATTTTACCTGGGAATAATGGAAAAGGAAATTTCTGAGTATATAAAGGCTATAAAGCTTCACTACAAGTTCCAGAATGTGAACTTATGTCACCAAACGTTATTGTCTGTAAATACAGATTTTATTTAAATCTCAAGAATTTGCCCCTAACCGGTTTGGCTCAGTGAATAGAGCGTTGGCCTGCGGACTGAAAGGTCCCAGGTTCGATTCCAGCCAGGGGCATGTACCTTGGTTGCGGGCACATCCCCAGTGGGGAGTGTGCAGGAGGCAGCTGATCGATGTTTCTCTCTCATCAATGTTTCTAACTCTCTATCCGTCTCCCTTACTCTCTGTAAAAAAAATCAATAAAATATATATTTAAAAAAATAAAATAAATCTCAGCAATTGTGTAAAATGCCTTTTTTTGGTCATGAATTGGGCTCTCTATTTAGCATGGCACTAGAGAAGGTGTGTACAGTGTTCGTGTCTACGTGTGTTTGTCTCTATATTATTTACAGTGAAGGTTGTCTTTTGTGATCCAGTTGAACTCAGCCCTCATTGACTGAGTCCCCACTACGTGCTAAGCTCTGAGTCCTCAAGTACTTTGTGATCTAGAGATTCGAGAAGAGACTGAAACATAAACAGATAGTTTCCATACAGGTTGATAAGGGCACAGCGTGCTAAGAGTTGTGTTACCGGGTGCAGTGGGGACAGAAAGGAGAGTAGTGAACTCCTTGAGAGCGAGTCAAAGTTTGCCACAGGGATGTTGACTAGAAACCTGTCTTGTCATCACTGTATCTCTGGTCTCTAATACACAGCCTGGCATAGTTCTTTAAGGAAATGCAACAGGAAGTTGGCATACCTAAATAAAGAGGATTTTAAAGCAATCTATATTTTAGATCCTTGTAAGAAGCAAACTGATAGGGATATTGAGGATACGGTGGAATCGTGTTCAAGGGGAAATTTTTTTTCTGAAAGGTATACCTGTAGTCTTTCCACCTTGCCTTATTTTTTGTTGGGAGAAAGTATAAGAAAGGAGAGGAGTAAGTAGAATTAAATAACACTGATAAAGAAATTAGGCACAGACAACAGTGTGGTTGGTGATGGCCAGAAGGAAGGGAGGAGGG